>NW_019384605.1:56482-65728 GCF_000671375.1 Centruroides sculpturatus | reverse complement strand
TGAAGAAATATATATATATATATATATACAGTATAAGCAATAAGCCAGTCTTTACGTAACGATACAACAAAAAAATTAGGTGACTTTCCTCCAAGGGTTAATTTCATAATCATAGATATCAATCGATGTATCATATTGTGTTACTGAATATCCTTATATACCGGTTTCTATTTGTAAAAGTCGTTAATTTTCATTAAAGTTTTGAAAGGAAGCCAAACACGTAAATTATAATTTGACGGAAATTTCTTTCTTTTCCGTAATATTTTTGGAGTAATTGCGATAATGTTAAAGTTTACAGGGCTTAAAACATGAAAATCTTTTTAAGAAATCTCAATGGTCAGACCTGGAATTGATGTCGAATTGCGTTTTCTTAAATGCAAATTGGAATTTTCCTGACTCGAACTACTACCAGTTCGATATTTTGCTAGAATCTGTTCTTGTATTGTCAATAACATTTCAATTGAGACAAACAATAAAAATACAAATATTTGATGTAATTCGACCCGGTGTTATAATAAATGTTAACTTCTGGATAATGTCGACAAAAAACAAGTTTAATTCGGAAATTGTGTAAATTATTTTCTGCCAATAACTTATATATTATAGCCTACATAAAATGTATATGTAAGTGTTATGTTTGTGTGCTCTTTTTAATCCTTTAAGTTCTTTTAATTACGATTAAAACAAAATATAATTGATATCATTTACATAAAAATAACATTGGATAGTTACGTAATATTGATTTGTATTCTTGTAGCCGAATAATTATTCTGGCGTATTTTATTTCTTGTCAAATTTATTACGTGCGAAATTACTTCTTCCACGAAAGTCTTTGCGTTTTTTAATTATTTCCGCTCGAAAATTTTTACTGATATTTTTATTGTCAGGTACTTTTAAAAGAATGATTCTATTTTTTATGCAAATTTTGTTTGGGAAATTATCCGATCAAACGTCGGCAAAGCTTCGATTGTTCACAGTGGCAAAGGGTTTACTTTTTACTTACTTTTTAAAATATTATTAAAGTTACTTATATTCCTGTAAAACGCGATGCCTTTTATCACTTTATTGTTATTATTACTATTATCATAATTATTAAGCCAAAATTAACCATTAGAAATTGCAATAAAAATATAAAAAAATAATTAATTATACATTCTTTTAACTTATAAGTAAAAATAAATTATGTACATTTTCAAAACGTAAACAAACGAACCACTTTTTATTTTCTGTCGAAACCGGTTCCTAGTTCTAAATTCGCCTTTTCGCCTTCAACTTGAATAAATTAAATTTATTAAAGTTGGAAATCTCCCGAGAACTAAATAAAGATAGAAAAATTTTTTTCGGAGTTTTAATCCGAAAACTGGCGTTTTAATTCCAACATTGTTTAAGATTACGTGAAATTGTAGATTTAGATATATAAAAACGGACATCGGCGGCCACTTCTGTCATTTCGATGTATAGACTATATTCTCGTTGGTACTGTATAAACTTCGACGTTCTTACATTTTACATGGAGGAGAAGGGATAAATACCCAATTCAAATTATACTTGGGAATTTACCAGAGATTCCTGAAAACGTTCTCGCGCTTTATAATTTTATCCCGGGTGACTCCTAGCTATAAGTATTATTTCAGTAGGCCTATTTGTATATTAAGAAACAATTCCACGTGTTACAACCGGTAAATGCATAATTTATTGCTTCGGAAGAAAAAAATTACTTTGTTAAAGAAATTCCAGGAATCGACATACTTTTTAATCGTAATAACATTTATAATTATAGTCTCCTACCGAAAGTCGGTAGAATGGTAATTGTAAATACGTCTATTAGAAAAACAATGAAAAAGAATCTATGGATTGCAATTAGATGCGAGGTAATTAAGCACTTCCAAAGATTCTTGAATCCGATAAGTTCTTGTAAATGTTTACTTTTATCAAAAAAAAAAAAATTTCGTAATTTTCCTACAGTTACGAAACGTGATTTTTTCCCGATAGGCGTCTTTTATCGTCGATATATTTATTTTCGATATGATCCATGCCAGTACAGTGAATCGGCGTGTATTTCGTCTCCGTGACATATTTACGCATTTCTCCGTTGACCAGACACCGAATGAAAGTTTTATAACAATACGAAAAGTACAATATCAAGCAATTATTGGGTTAATATATAGCCTATATATTGGTTCTGCTATAGCGGGTGTCATTATTTTTTTCACAGCGGGACAGATAACTGAGAGAATGACGAGCGCGGGCGAATAACCATTTTGTTCAATACAGCACAGAAAAAAGAGACAACCAACATATTTATTTACCAATACACAAACACGATGGCCGCGGCAAGCTCGTAATCGCTTTTCTTAGAAACTTTTCTTAGAATTGCAGATACACAAACAGCGCTCTGATATCGCAAGTCGCAAAAAGTCGCCAAACTTTTTATTTCACTGATTTTCTTAAAAATTATATAACTGTCAAATGCAAAAATCAGATTAGACCAATTTTGGCATTTTACTTACACTTATTTTACTATTTTACATAGTAAGTTTATCTACAATCTACGATATTTTCCATATAAATAATTTTATTTATCTCGTTTGTGGCACAGTGCGGTAACGGGCCGAATGAACTGACCTCGCGAGCCGAATCCGGCATGCGGGCCGTAATTTGGTAACCCCTGTGCTATAGGAAACCACGCGGGAACAGGCAGCATCCGATTAAATCGTATAATTTGTCGCGTCGTCATTCCATTAGCCGGAAACCACCCATAACTGCTACCAACCGTTAACTATTACGGAGCGTAATAAAAGAAAGGAAGGTCTGCTCTCGCGCACCGGACACCGCCCGCTTCGGGACATTGTTTTTACCAGGTTGCGTCTTGGAGACTAGTTTAAAGCCCGTTTCCCGCTTAGGATTAGACATTTAATCGTCACTTTTACCATTCTCATAGAGTCACGTTTATTTCAATTCCATTCCTAAAAACGTTGTGGCGTACAATCTACACGCGCAGTAAATTTTTTCGAATAATTTATACTTTCATAATATTGTATACTTGAAATTTAACATTTTCGTTTCCATTTTAACTCGAATATATCGAAATGCACTGGCAAAATGGATACGAACTATTGAATGAAAACACGTGAAAATGAGTCCCCCTAGTCTGTCAAGCGGTGTATAAATCACTGGATTATTTTATTTAATTAATTAAAATTTACAAAATATCAATACAACGATACATCTTTAAAGTACTTCAAGTTCTTATACGTATTTCTTATTTAATGTCAATTTAATTAAAATTTATTTAACGGTATTCGCCGCAAAAATTCCCACTTTATCCGATATATTCGCTCGCTTCTGTTAAAATATGTTGATTTTGTCGTTTACGAAAGAGAATGTTAACAAATCGACGGGGTTAAATCTTTATTTACGAGTTAATCAAAAAGAAAACTTTTATTACTTTAACGAATTTTCTCCATTTTCGTTTCGTGTCTGTGGTTTCGTCGGGCCTAAACCGTGGTTATTAACGTAGGAAGAAGCCTTGGCAACACGATTAAATTACTGCGTTAATTACATTCTCTCGGTATTAGGAAATTTCTTACATTAATTGAAAACTTTTTTAAAAATAATTATTTATAAAATAAGGGAAATTTTGACTTTTAATTCGATTGACTTCTATTAATATTTTTAAATCCAAATTTAATGCTGTTTTAAAACGAGAAATTTTCCTTGGTTCTTACATCACGGTATATTAATGTAGAAAACGTTTTAAAAAGTCAGAAGAGGGAAACTTTTTATTTGAAGCGATTCTGTAAAATCAAGATTCGCAAATAAAATTTCTTTCCTTAACACGATCATTCCTGATGTTTAAAGCCAACGTTTCCTTTTATTTTCCTCCGAAATTTACGGTCAAGATCATTTCAACGTTGACGTAGCCTGTATTCTAAACTTTCGAGTTTATTATCTTAATAATATTTACAAATTAAACTAACCTTAATTTTACTTTTCATACTTAATTCTTTATTAAATCCAACAAAAAATTCTGAAGAAAATATTAGTTAAAGTACGTTTTACAAATTGTAAATTTGTGTTGTATGGCGAAACCATTTCAAAGTTGACACAAAATAAAACATTGAGAAAGAGTCAAATCGGAAGTTTGCTGGACCACCTTTGGCATGAATTACATGATTAAGAGGACTTTGCGTACTGTTAATCAATTTATCAACGATATTCTGCCAAATTTCATACCAAACCTTAAATAGTTCTTCTTTGTACACTGATAAAAATATTTTCTGTGGCTAAGAATACAGCGGTGTAATTCGTCCCACAGATGTTCTATTAAATTTAAGTCTGGTGACTGCGGTGGCCATTCAAGAACTTTGTTATCATTATCATTAAAACATTTTCTGAGAAGCAACGCTGTGTGTTTGGGATCATTGTCTTGTTAAAAGACGAATTCATTTTCAATCCCCAATTTCCTTGTTGATGCCGTTAAATTGTCTTCGAGTACCTGCTTGTAATCTACTGCTTTCGTGCGTTCATAAATTTGAACAATATTTCTCGTTCTAAATCCTGAAAAACATTCCAAACCATTCTGTAAGTTGAGTGCTTTATTGTTCCCACAGTTTTACTTTTATCGAATGCTTGAGTTTTCTTTCTCCAAACAAATTTCCATCGTTTACACCCTGCATCTCTCGTTTTGACTCATCACTCCAAATAACAAGCTACCAAACCTCTAGGGGCTTGTCCACAAATTTTAGGGAATAGCTAATTTTTTTGTGATTTACTACTGAAATTATTGGTTTTCTACGAGCCAGTCTTCCGTGGAGACCCTTTTTATTTAATCTACTCTTAATAGTTGAAACACTGGCTTCAAGCACAAGCTCTTGTTTTATTCCTTTAGCTGTTATAAAAAGGTTTTTGGTGGCCTAGCGGCAAATCGTGGCATGTTGTGACCTTAGGGCAGTGTCCCCGTGGTAAATTTTTCACTGTATTGTTATTTAAATATTTAACCACTATTTTTTGACTTCTTCTCGTGATATTTGATGCTTTTTTGCAATAATAGCAAGAGAATAGCCATTTTTACGCTCATGAACAATCTGTACTCTTTCTTCAAGACTCAATTCTCTCTCTTTGACATACTTTATTGTTGATACTAAAATACTATTTAATTCACAATACTGGAATTAAATTTTGTGTTATATTCAATTTGAAATTCGTTTCTTACCATACTTACAATGTTTTCTTTGTTGTCAACTTTCAATTGATATAACAAAACTTCACTTGTCGTTCTTCAATTGTTTATCGGTGAAACAAACTAATCAGTTATCTATTGTTTTATGGACATTAGCAACGCTATTGCAATATGCAAAGTAGTTAACAGACCAGAAATGCATTATTTTTTTCCTTAAAATGTTAAAAACACAATTTTTTCAGTTGTCGACTTTGAAATGATATTGATCGTACTTTGACTTTTTCAGTAAAACTTCTATCAGGGTCTTTTCACGTCATTTACCGAACGACCGTCTTCGTCTAATTTGGTCGCAATAATTATTAAATGAATCGATCGATCAGACCTTATGTTAGTTAATGTCCGATCGAACCATTATAAACTTTATTTCGAGAGTTTAAAACAGGGGCCGCCAAAGTGGTCTATATTGACCCCGAGGGGTCGATGCAACATTATTGGGGGGTCGATGCAGCAATGGATTACAACCTTTTTTGTTTCTTTCTTTTTGGTTGTTGCTCATACACCTACACTTGTAATAAAACTTTACGGTGGGGATCAATGTGAGGTTTTGGAAAGTGGTTGGAGGTCGACGGATAAAAAAGTTTTGCTAACCCTGGTTTAAAAAGTCACAACAAATAATGTGAAATAATAGGAAATTCATTTTCGATTGTAAAAGAATTTAAGATGTGTACAAACCTTAGCGAAAAGTTTATAAAATTACTATGCAACAGGAAAAGTTAAATCTCATGAAATCTGTGACCAAAAAAACGGATTAAATAAAAATTCTGAATTTTGTTAAACGTAGATGGAGAAATGCACAAAATCAAAGGTGAATATGAGGATAAAATAATTACATCGGTGTTGCTGATTATCAATGTTGCCAGGTGTTAAGTTTTCAACACTTTCTAGTGAGCAATGGTTTGCATTTGCCGCGAAACGAATACGTAAGAGAAAGCCGCGCAGTAGCGTGCCGTCATTGGAAGCGGTGGAAGCGCCGCTTCCCTCGTATTTTCTGAAAAATAAATACATATTAATTTTAACTATACGAAAATAATCGCACAATATTTTATTATAACCGCATTACGTATCTTAAAGTTTAATAACAATACGAAAAAAAAATGACGTAAATACCGTTTTTCATAAAATATAACAAATATTACGCCTTGAAAATCGATTGTGACGGTTTGCTTCCGATAAATAACTCACGACGTAATTGAATATATAAATGTATTTCTCGAATAAACCATGAATCAATTCATAACTAATTATTTAAGGGAAAAGAAGTGTGTGGCTATTAACACGTCGTTGAATACACCAAAATATTTTGTCGCGCGTGTAATGATCCCGCTTGCTATTGTACTGTACAGTACAATATCAAGCAATTATTGGTTAATATATATAGGCTATATTGGTTCTGCTATAACAGGGTTTATCATTTTTTTCACAGCGGGCCAGATAACAGAGAGAATGACGAGCGCGGGCCGTATAACCATTTTGTGCAACAAAAATAGACAACCGACATATTTATTTACCAATACACAAACACGATGGCAGCGGCAAGCTGGTAATCGCTTTTCTTAGAAACTTCATTGCAGATACCTCAAAAGGGATCACGGGACGAGAGAACGTCCGAATCGCTCTCTTTGTTCGAAAGTAAAACAGTTTTCCACAGTTTCGGCAATTACTTCATCTAATTTTACGCCTGCTACAAAGTTTCTACAAAATAAGTATTATTGCGAACTTTTACATTAGCTTTTAGACAAAGATATTATGGTATTCGAAGTAAACTTTAAGATCGTAATTGTTTAGTTTTGAAATAAAGTCGACCGGCGTTCGCAGTCAGGACGAAAAGTCCTCGTTGGGGCAAGACGGGGTACCCCATCTTGCCCCCACCATTTTGCCCAAGGTCGGCACGAATTCTGCCGCCGGCTAGAGGCACCGCAGTATGGTGCAGGGAATTAGTTTTAAATTCGTTGTCATTGATAATTCTATATCAATTTTCGAATATATAAAATAATTCTAAAAATGATCTTTTCATAGAAAATGAAATATTCCACTTTTAATCATATTTAACTGTAATAAATTTATACAGTAGGCTATATACTGTATTACTTTATTATTTATGTTTTTACGTTTTATTTTATTTATGAAAGTATTTTTTAATTTAAATACTATCTTAATAAGAAATAAAATGCGAGACAACGATCGAAATAAAAAGTTTTTTTCACGGATAAAAATATCGTCCGCTCATAAAATAGAGAAACTGAGCATGCGCGAAGCGACGGTATCGTCAGGTAAAGTAAATACGAGTAAGTTCAAACTTTTATATTTATTTATTCGGAAAATAATAATAAATGTAGTCTTTGTAATAAATGGACAAACTGTTCTTGCGCCAATATCGAAGAAAATGACAGTTTAACCATTATAATTTGTCCTTGTACATAAAAATAATATTCCCATCTTAGCTTGTGGGTGGGGAGAGATGCTGCATTTACAAATAAATTTAAAATATTAAATTTTCTTTGTTTTAAAAACGTTTTTCAATAATTAAATTTTGTATTATATACAGTATTACCAAATGTTGTAGTTGCCGAGAATAAAAAAATTATGACTTTTCGAACCTTAATGTCCTAATCCTGACCAACCCTCCCCTACTTCAAGTTCTTATACGTTAAACCGCCGGGGAGGTCGGGAACAGTCGACTCTCCCTTTTCGGCTACAGGTCGTTAAACTTGCGGTCCCGAAGGGTCGGGATTCTTTTTATCAGGTCGAGTGGAGGAGGTGAGAGGGATCGTCGACGAGGCGTAGGCGATATGCGAGTAAAAGGACACCATTTAACAATGGAAACAACGATTTATTAGATTAACGAAAAATAAAGATTACAAAATTCGCTAGCTCCTAACTCGCGGAGAGAGAGTTTACAATTATTTGTTCTATACCTCTAGTAGATTTCAACGTAGGCACAGAGTTCGACGCACAAAGTAAAAATTCCCGGAGACTTAATCCTTTCAAACCGTAGATGTGAGACTCCCCCGAGGAGAGGGAAAGAAGTCTCTTTTATAGCTTCGGGCTGGGGAAATTAGTCAGGTGATCCCTATTGTGAGAAGTAGAGTGGGTCCTACAGGTGTGGAGGTTAAAATTGTTCCCGGCACCAAAACAAAATGACAAATTCGGACTTTAAGAATAAACTTTTTGTCTTGCGGCAGAGGAATGTCATTGTTCGAGAGTTGAATGTTTATATTAAGGAGGGAAGTTATAAGTTTCTATCGATATTTGATTCTTTTTTCCGACAATGTTATTGTAACGAGGAGGCGACAAATTTATTTCAAATACGTCGAAAATTTAGGGGGGGGAATGAACAATTTTGGGCTTATTCTGAGGTCGGATCTTACATACGTCTTTTTCATTTAATGTTAAATTAATGAAAACTTATTTAACGGTATTTGCCGCAAAAATTCCCACATTATCCAATATATTTCCTCGCTTCTGTTAAAATCTGTTGATTTTGTCGTTTACTAAAGAGAACGTTAACTAATCGACGGGGTTAAATCCTTATTTACTAGTTAATCGAAAAGAAAACTTTTATTACTTTAACGAATTTTCTCCATTTTCGCTTCGTGTCTGTTCTTTTGTCGGGCCTAAACTACTGTTATTAACGTAGGAAGAAGCCTTGGCAACACGATTAAATTACTGCGTTAATTACATTCTCTCGGTATTAGGAAATTTCTTACATTAATTGAAAACTTTTTTAAAAATAATTATTTATAAAATAAGGGAAATTTTGACTTTTAATTCGATTGACTTCTATTAATATTTTTAAATCCAAATTTAATGCTGTTTTAAAACGAGAAATTTTCCTTGGTTCTTACATCACGGTATATTTAATTACCAGGATTAAGGCCAAAACAATTATTTTCCCAGGAAAGAAAAAACAATTCAGAAATAATTAGAAATTTTTTCGCAAATGCGAGAATGTAGAAAACGTTTTGAAAAGTCAGAAGAGGAAAACGTAGTAAACATGACCCAAG
>NW_019384605.1:44881-54042 GCF_000671375.1 Centruroides sculpturatus | reverse complement strand
TTAGATGAAGATATTATGGTATTCGAAGTAACCTTTAAGACTGAAATTGTTTAGTTTTGAAATAAAGTTGACCCGTGTTTGCAGTCAGTACGAAAAGTACCCGTTGGGGCAAGACGGGGTACCCCATCTTGCCCCCACCATTTTGCCCAAGGTCGGCACGAATTCTGCCGCCGGCTAGAGGCACCGCAGTATGGTGCAGGGAATTAGTTTTAAATTCGTTGTCATTGATAATTCTATATCAATTTTCGAATATATAAAATAATTCTAAAAATGATCTTTTCATAGAAAATGAAATATTCCACTTTTAATCATATTTAACTGTAATAAATTTATACAGTAGGCTATATACTGTATTACTTTATTATTTATGTTTTTACGTTTTATTTTATTTATGAAAGTATTTTTTAATTTAAATACTATCTTAATAAGAAATAAAATGCGAGACAACGATCGAAATAAAAAGTTTTTTTCACGGATAAAAATATCGTCCGCTCATAAAATAGAGAAACTGAGCATGCGCGAAGCGACGGTATCGTCAGGTAAAGTAAATACGAGTAAGTTCAAACTTTTATATTTATTTATTCGGAAAATAATAATAAATGTAGTCTTTGTAATAAATGGACAAACTGTTCTTGCGCCAATATCGAAGAAAATGACAGTTTAACCATTATAATTTGTCCTTGTACATAAAAATAATATTCCCATCTTAGCTTGTGGGTGGGGAGAGATGCTGCATTTACAAATAAATTTAAAATATTAAATTTTCTTTGTTTTAAAAACGTTTTTCAATAATTAAATTTTGTATTATATACAGTATTACCAAATGTTGTAGTTGCCGAGAATAAAAAAATTATGACTTTTCGAACCTTAATGTCCTAATCCTGACCAACCCTCCCCTACTTCAAGTTCTTATACGTTAAACCGCCGGGGAGGTCGGGAACAGTCGACTCTCCCTTTTCGGCTACAGGTCGTTAAACTTGCGGTCCCGAAGGGTCGGGATTCTTTTTATCAGGTCGAGTGGAGGAGGTGAGAGGGATCGTCGACGAGGCGTAGGCGATATGCGAGTAAAAGGACACCATTTAACAATGGAAACAACGATTTATTAGATTAACGAAAAATAAAGATTACAAAATTCGCTAGCTCCTAACTCGCGGAGAGAGAGTTTACAATTATTTGTTCTATACCTCTAGTAGATTTCAACGTAGGCACAGAGTTCGACGCACAAAGTAAAAATTCCCGGAGACTTAATCCTTTCAAACCGTAGATGTGAGACTCCCCCGAGGAGAGGGAAAGAAGTCTCTTTTATAGCTTCGGGCTGGGGAAATTAGTCAGGTGATCCCTATTGTGAGAAGTAGAGTGGGTCCTACAGGTGTGGAGGTTAAAATTGTTCCCGGCACCAAAACAAAATGACAAATTCGGACTTTAAGAATAAACTTTTTGTCTTGCGGCAGAGGAATGTCATTGTTCGAGAGTTGAATGTTTATATTAAGGAGGGAAGTTATAAGTTTCTATCGATATTTGATTCTTTTTTCCGACAATGTTATTGTAACGAGGAGGCGACAAATTTATTTCAAATACGTCGAAAATTTAGGGGGGGGAATGAACAATTTTGGGCTTATTCTGAGGTCGGATCTTACATACGTCTTTTTCATTTAATGTTAAATTAATGAAAACTTATTTAACGGTATTTGCCGCAAAAATTCCCACATTATCCAATATATTTCCTCGCTTCTGTTAAAATCTGTTGATTTTGTCGTTTACTAAAGAGAACGTTAACTAATCGACGGGGTTAAATCCTTATTTACTAGTTAATCGAAAAGAAAACTTTTATTACTTTAACGAATTTTCTCCATTTTCGCTTCGTGTCTGTTCTTTTGTCGGGCCTAAACTACTGTTATTAACGTAGGAAGAAGCCTTGGCAACACGATTAAATTACTGCGTTAATTACATTCTCTCGGTATTAGGAAATTTCTTACATTAATTGAAAACTTTTTTAAAAATAATTATTTATAAAATAAGGGAAATTTTGACTTTTAATTCGATTGACTTCTATTAATATTTTTAAATCCAAATTTAATGCTGTTTTAAAACGAGAAATTTTCCTTGGTTCTTACATCACGGTATATTTAATTACCAGGATTAAGGCCAAAACAATTATTTTCCCAGGAAAGAAAAAACAATTCAGAAATAATTAGGAATTTTTTCGCAAATGCGAAAATGTAGAAATCGTTTTTAAAAGTCAGAAGAGGAAAACTTTTTATTTGAAGCGATTCTGTAAAATGAAGGTTCGCAGATAAAATTTCTGACCTTAACAGAATCATTTCTAGTGTTTAAAGCCAACGTTTCCTTTTCTTTTCCTCCGAAATTTACGGTCAAGATCATTTTCAAAGTTGAGAGTCTATATTCTGAACTTTTGAGTTCATTATCTTATCAATATATAAAAATTAAATTAACCTTAATTTTACTTTTCAGATTTAATTTTTTATTAAATTCAACAAAAAATTCTGAAGAAAATATTAAGTACGTTTTACAAATTGTAAATTTGTGTTGTGCGGCAAAACCATCTCAAAATTGACACAAAATAAAATGTTTTATTTTGTGTCAATTTTGAATGATTATGTAAATTGAGTGTTTTACTGTTTCCAACGGTTTTACTTTTATCGAATGCTTGATTTTTCTTTCTCCAAACAAATTTCCATCGTTTACACCCTGCATCTCTCGTTTTGACTCATCATTCCAAAAAACACGCTTCCAAAACTCTAGGAGCTTGTCCACAAATTTTTGGGAAAAGCTAATCTTTTTTTCTGATTCGCTGCTGAAATCATTGGTTTTGTACGAGCCACTTTTCCGTGGAGACCCTTTTTATTTAATCTTCTCTTAATAGTTGAAACACTAGTTTAAAGAGTAGCTCTTATTTTATTCCTTTAGCTGTTATAAAAGTTTTTGGTTTTTGGTGGCCTCGCGACAAATCGTGGCATCTTCTCTTGATGTTCTAACCTTAGGTCAGTGTCCCCGTGGTATATTTTTCACTGTATTTAAATATTTAACCACTATTTTTTGACTCCTTCGCGTGATGTTTGATGTCTTCTTGCAATAATAGCAAGAGAATCGCCATTTTTACGCTCACGAACAATCTGCACTCTTTTTTCGAGACTCGATTCTCTCTCTTTGACATACTTTATTCTTGATACTAAATCTATTTAATTCACAATACTGGAATTAAATTTTGTGTTATATTCAATTTGAAATTCATTTCTTACTGTACTTACATTGTTTTCTTTGCTGTCAACTTTCAATTGGTATAACAATACTTCACTTGTCGCTCTTCAATTGTTTATTGGTGGAACAAACTAATCAATTATCTATTGTTTTATGGATAATAGCAACGCTATTGCAATATGCAAAGTAGTTAACAGACCAGAAATGCATTATTTTTTTCCTTAAAATGTTAAAAACACAATTTTTTCAGTTGTCGACTTTGAAATGATCTTGATTGTACTTTGACTTTTTCACTAAAACTTTTATCAGGGTCTTTTCACGTCATTTACCGAACGACTTCGTATTCGTGTAATTTGGTCGCAATAATTATTAAATGAATCGATTGATCGGACCTTATGTTAGTTAATGTCCGATCGAATCATTATGAAGTTTATTTCGAGAGCTTAAAAAGCCACTACAAGTAATGTAAAGAGGAAATTTATTTTCGATTGTAAAAGAATTTAAGATACGTACAAACCTAAGCGAAGAATTTATAAAATTACTCTGCGACAGGAAAAGTTAAATTTCATGGAATCTGTGACCAAAAAGAACGAATTAAATAAAACTTCTGAATTTTATTAAACTTAGATGGAGAAATGCACAAAATCAAAGGTGAAAACGCGGATAAAATAGTTACATCGGTGTTGCTGACTATCAATGTTGCCAGGTGTTAAGTTTTCAACACTTTCTAGTGACCAATGATTTGCATTTGCCGCGTAACGAATACGTAAGAGAAAGACGCGTAAACTGTATCTCCTCCTTTATTCTCAGGTTTTGGCTACGTGGAAGAATCTTATCCAGTGTCCGGCAACCTTATGTTTTTATAAAAACTAGCCAGTCGTTTACACCCGAATCGTCTTTTGTTTCGCAAGTAATTAAAATCAAAGCCACTGTCCGATAGGAGCTTAATTACGCCAGTCATTGTTGAATTTCGGTAGGTGGAGGTCCAAAAACCTTCACCTCTTATCGCCCTCCCAGCGTTTAAAATTTTGTGTCGGAGTGTAATTTATACCGCCGAACTGCCTGGACTCGGGTACAATTCGTGGGAGTTTTCTACGGAGTAACGAGTCCTCTCCGAAATTTTACACTCAACGATATTTAAAGGCCTCTTCCTCCGTTTAATTCAGCCAAATTTGTCTCAAATCTTTATAAATCTTGACGGACACGGAAAGTGACCTTCACTTAGTTCCCGTGTTGTTGTTAGATGGCGCTGGGCTACGGAGGAAGAACACCCGGTCTCTATGGCAACCGCCAGTAGCGCTTCATCCGTAGCCATCTATCGAATAGCATCGTCGTATTCTGTGATCGATTATAAAAGACGATAGCGAAAATTCTTTTAACATAAATTATGTTTAGAGATTTTTATCTATAAATAAACACTCGGATTCTTTGAATACTCTGACTGAAACACCTTACGCTTCCGAGAAGTAATATTTATTATCCTACAAACATTTCTACTAGGGTTTCTGAAACGGGATTCCGGGATCCCGGGATCCCGGTTGTTTTTTTAACCAGGGAAATATCCCGGGAAATTTTTCTTATCCCGGGAAATCCCGCAAATTTCTTAAAAATTCACTTTTTTTCTTATTTTGTGTTAAGGTTGAGGAGTTTTGCAAATAGAAAGCATAATTAACTCATTCACTNCTCGTTTTCCGCCATTTTAGCTTCGTGTTGCGATGACGTAGTTCCACTGACTTCTGATTGGTTGAAGGTACCGTTTTACGGTCGTAATCCTGTCGAAAGTTGAACATAGCTCAACTCGCTTTTACGCTGGTTTTACGGCCTGCTCAAGCGTAAGATATCAGGGTCACGTGGTTAAAAGCTTTTACGTCGAGGGGTTTTTACGTTGTTTTTACGGTAGTGGAGTCCTAGCCTAAGGCCCCAGACCGTAGATGTGAGACTCCCCCGAGGAGGGGGAAAGAAGTCGCTTTTATAGCTTCGGGCTGGGGAAATTAGTCGGGTGATCCCCTATTGTGAGAAGTAGAGTGGGTCCTACAGGTGTGGAGGTTAAACTTGTTCCCGGGACCAAAACAAAATGACGAATTCGGACTTTAACTATAAATTTTTTGTCTCGCAGCAGAGGAATGTCATTGTTCGAGGGTTGAATGTTTATATTAAGGAGGGAAGTTATAAGTTTCTATCGATATTTGATTTTTTTTTCCGACAATGTTATTTTAACGAGAAGGCGACAAATTTATTTCAAATACGTCAAAAATTTAGGGGGGAATGAACAATTTTGGGCTTATTCTGAGGTCGGATCTCACATACGTCTTTTTTATTTAATGTTAAATTAATGAAAACTTATTTAACGGTATTTGCCGCAAAATTCCCACATTATCCAATATATTTCCTCGCTTCTGTTAAAATCTGTTGATTTTGTCGTATTTTGTCCTAAAGAGAACGTTAACTAATCGACGGGGTTAAATCTTTATTTACTAGTTAATCAAAAAGAAAACTTTTATTACTTTAACGAATTTTCTCCATTTTCGCTTCGTGTCTGTTCTTTTGTCGGGCCTAAACTACTGTTATTAACGTAAGAAGCCTTGGCAACACGATTAAATTACTGCATTAATTACATTCTCTCGGTATTAGGAAATTTCTTACATAATAGAAAACTTTTTTAAAAAAATTATTTATAAAATAAAGGAAATTTTGACTTTTAATTCGATTGACTTCTATTAATATTTTTAAATCCAAATTTAATGCTGTTTTAAAACGAGAAATTTTCCTTCGTTTTTACATCACGGTATATTTAATTAATTACCAGGATTAAGGCCAAAACAATTATTTTCCCAGAAAAGAAAAAAGTCAATTTTCAGAGAAAAACAATTCAGAAATAATTAGGAATTTTTTTCGCAAATGCGAAAATGTTGTAGAAAACGTTTTGAAAAGTCAGAAGAGGAAAACTTTTTATTTGAAGCGATTCTGTAAAATGAAGGTTCTCAGATAAAATTTCTGACCTAAACAGAATCATTTCTAGTGTTTAAAGTCAACGTTTCCTTTTCTTTTCCTCCGAAATTTACGGTCAAGATCATTTTCAAAGTTGAGAGTCTATATTCTGAACTTTTGAGTTCATTATCTTATCAATATATAAAAATTAAATTAACCTTAATTTTACTTTTCAGATTTAATTTTTTATTAAATCCAACAAAAAATTCTGAAGAAAATATTAAGTATTAAGTATACGTTTTACAAATTATAAATTTGTGTTGTGTGGCAAAACCATCTCAAAATTGACACAAAATAGAATGTTTTATTTTGTGTCAATTTTGAATGATTATGTAAGTTGAGTGTTTTATTGTTCCCAACGGTTTTACTTTTATCGAATGCTTGATTTTTCTTTCTCCAAACAAATTTCCATCGTTTAGCATCCTGCATCTCTCGTTTTGATTCATCATTCCAAAAAACACGCTCTAGGAGCTTGTCCACAAATTTTTTGGAAAAGCTAATCTTTTTTTCTGATTCGCTGCTGAAATCATTGGTTTTCTACGAGCCACTTTTCCGTGGAGACCCTTCTTATTTAATCTTCTCTTAATAGTTGAAACACTAGTTTAAAGAGTAGCTCTTATTTTATTCCTTTAGCTGTTATAAAAGTTTTTGGTTTTTGGTAGCCTCGCGACAAATCGTGGCATCTTCTCTTGATGTTGTGACCTTAGGGCAGTGTCCCCGTGGTATATTTTTCACTGTATTTAAATATTTAACCACTATTTTTTGACTCCTTCGCGTGATGTTTGATGTCTTTTTGCAATAATAGCAAGAGAATCGCTATTTTTACGCTCACGAACAATCTGCACTCTTTTTTCGAGACTCAATTCTCTCTCTTTGACATACTTTATTCTTAATACTAAATCTATTTAATTCACAATACTGGAATTAAATTTTGTGTTATATTCGATTTGAAATTCATTTCTTACTGTACTTACATTGTTTTCTTTGCTGTCAACTTTCAATTGGTATAACAATACTTCACTTGTCGCTCTTCAATTGTTTATCGGTGGAACAAACTAATCAATTATCTATTGTTTTTATGAACATTAGCAAGACTATTGCAATATGCAAAGTAGTTAACAGACCAGAAATGCATTATTTTTTTCCTTAAAGTGTTAAAAACACAATTTTTTCAGTTGTCGACTTTGAAATGATCTTGACCGTACTTTGACTTTTTCACTAAAACTTCTATCAGGGTCTTTTCACGTCATTTACCGAACGACTTCGTCTTCGTCTAATTTGGTCGCAATAATTATTAAATGAATCGATCGATCGGACCTTATGTTAGTTAATGTCCGATCGAATCATTCTGAAGTTTATTTCGAGAGCTTAAAAAGCCACTACAAGTAATGTAAAGAGGAAATTTATTTTCGATTGTAAAAGAATTTAAGATACGTACAAACCTTAGCGAAGAATTTATAAAATTACTCTGCGACAGGGAAAGTTAAATTTCCTAGAATCTGTGACCAAAAAGAACGAATTAAATAAAACTTCTGAATTTTATTAAACTTAGGTGGAGAAATGCACAAAATCAAAGGTGAAAACGCGTATAAAATAGTTACATGGGTGTTGCTGACTATCAATGTTGCCAGGTGTTAAGTTTTCAACACTTTCTAGTGACCAATGATTTGCATTTGCCGCGTAACGAATACGTAAGAGAAAGACGCGTAAACTGTATCTCCTCCTTTATTCTCAGGTTTTGGCTACGTGGAAATCTTATCCAATGCCCGGCAACCTTTTGTTTTTATAAAAACTAGCCAGGTGTTTACACCCGAATCGTCTTTTGTTTGGCAAGTAATTAAAATCAAAGCCATTGTCCGATAGGAGCTTAATTACGCCAGTCATTGTTGAATTTCGGTAGGTGGAGGTCCAAAAACCTTCACCTCTTATCGCCCTCCCAGCGTTTAAAATTTTGTGTCGGAGTGTAATTTATACCGCCGAACTGCCTGGACTCGGGTACAATTCGTGGGAGTTTTCTACGGAGTAACGAGTCCTCTCCGAAATTTTACACTCAGACGATATTTAAAGGCCTCTTCCTCCGTTTAATTCAGCCAAATTTGTCTCCAATCTTTATAAATCTTGACGGACACGGAAAGTGACCTTCACTTAGTTCCCGTGTCGTTGTTAGATGGCGCTCCGCTACGGAGGGAGAACACCCGGTCTCTATGGCAACCGCCAGTAGCGCTTCATCCGTAGCCATCTATCAAATAACATCGTCGTATTCTGTGATGGATTATAAAAGACGATAGCGAAAATTCTTTTAACATAAATTATGTTCAGAGATTTTTATCTTTAAATAAACACTCAGATTCTTTGAATACTCTGACTCAAACACCTTACGCTTCCGAGAAGTAATATTTATTATCCTACAAACGTTTTCTACCTGCTCCATAGGTCATTCACAAGTACAGTAGAACCTCGATTATCCGGACTAATTGGGGATGAATGTAGTCCGGATAAGGGAAAATCCGGATAATCGAAACAAATACTTTAATTTGTCTTTTAATGATAATACAACACGTTTTCTTTTCGATGACATATCGGTAATATTAAAAATAAATACTGTATTTAAATCGTGATCAAATTTTCAAGAAACAAACGTTCGTATCGAATTTGGTCTACCACTGACCAGCGCTAACAGACTAGCTATTGTTTAAAAGGCTCTCTGGTGGCTCAAGAAGACGGATTCTATAAAATAAAAAGCAGTTGAAACTGCTTTTTATAAATAAAAGTTTGACAAACTATTTATCGTTTTATGACGATAAAAATTTTTTCGTCGCGATCTCGGCTTTTAAATAATGCATAAACCTTCGAGGCGCGAGGCCCTTCGGACCGCGAGGCATAGGCGGTGGCCCACGTTGCCCATGCCTTACGCCGCCCTTGGTCATAGAAATGATGTAATTTGAATATAAATT
>NW_019384605.1:25191-44552 GCF_000671375.1 Centruroides sculpturatus | reverse complement strand
AGCGTAAGCACAATTATTCCAGATATTACAGGTTCCGACAAGTAAAGAATTTTTATAGTCATGCCACAAATAAGCTATATATTGATTATTGACCATTTGTGACATGCTATAACGAGCAAAAATTTAAAAAAACTAATAGGTAGGTTTAAAATTAATAAATACAAATGTATTCTGGCAGTGAATGAGTTAATTATGCTTTCTATTTGCAAAACTCCTCAACCTTAACACAAAATAAGAAAAAAAGTGAATTTTTAAGAAATTTGCGGGATTTCCCGGGATAAGAAAAATTTCCCGGGATATTTCCCGGGTTAAAAAAACAACCGGGATCCCGGGATCCCGGAATCCCGTTTCAGAAACCCTACTTCCAGGTTTGTGTATATAGGCTAATAACAAAGTATTGGAATCGTGTCAAATTTGACCCTATGAGTTTTTGCAAATCTCCACGTTTGAGACCGCCGAATCCAAAGAAGTAAAAGCAAAGGGGTAAAATTTCTGTGGGTATGAATACATGTGTTATATTTCCTTGAATATCTGAGGATGAGGTAAAGATTAAGGACCGAAATTTGGAACGGTAACTTGTGTATATAAGAAGCATCGACGTTATTAAATTTTATTGCTTAAAGGTCGAACGGTTGGGGTGGTAGAGGGAAGTCACGTGCCGTGTCTCTAGTATGGTCGGAATTAGCCTAATAAAGATTTTACTGATTATAGCATTTACAGTTTCGTTTCGTTTTCTTTTGTTTTTAACTCACTTCTACTTTCAAAATTAACCTTTTGCCACTTGGTAATAATTGATAATATATAAAAAGTTATTTTTTTACTGAAAAACTCATAACAGCTGCAAAAATTACGCGACTCCGGCTGTTACGCCGGTTATTTTGCGTGTTTCTGGAGATTTAGAGGCACAGAGCCAATACGCATCAAAATCGTAATTGATAATACAATTTTAGAGCAAGTTAATAATTTTCTTTATCTAGGATGCAATATTTCTTACGAAGGTGAGAATTATATAAATAATAAGCTCGCAAATTTTTTACAAATACTGTATTAGGAATAATAAATAACACTTTAAAACCACACCTTGTACAAAAACATTTTAGACTAAAATTATATAAACCCTGGCTCTTCCGACTCTCCTGTATGGAAGTGAAATCTGGGTCCTAAAAAGATATCAAAATATTATAGGCAGCTGAAATGAGGTTTATGCGCCGAATTACTGGATATAAGTTCCTGGATCATCGTCGAAATGAGGATATTTTAGAGAAACGCCACATACGGTCATTAATTGAAAAACTCTACATATAGAGAAAAATGGCTTCAACACGTATCTCGAATGTCGCCGGGTAGGATATCTCGTGCAGTTTTACGGCATCAACCACGAGGACGACGACGACCTAGATGTCCACAAAAACGACTCCTAGAGCCCGTCTAGCTGAGANGATGAGAATGACATAAATAATAAGCTCGCAAATTTTTTACAAATATTAGGAATAATAAATAACACTTTAAAACCACACCTTGTACAAAAACATTCCAGACTAAAATTATATAAACCCTGGCTCTTCCGACTCTTCTGTATGGAAGTGAAATCTGGGTCCTAAAAAAGATATCAAAATATTATAGGCAGCTGAAATGAGGTTTATGTGTCGAATTGCTGGATATAAATAAGTTCCTGGATCATCGTCGAAATGAGGATATTTTAGAGAAACGCCACATGCGGTCATTAATTGAAAAACTCTACATATAGAGAAAAATGGCTTCAACACGTATCTCGAATGTCGCCGGGTAGGATATCTCGTGCAGTTTTACGGCATCAACCACGAGGACGACGACGACCTAGATGTCCACAAAAACGACTCCTAGAGCCCGTCTAGCTGAGACCGAAACGGGTCATCGTGGCCTAAATCCGTGAATGGTGTATGATGATGACGAGTGTTGCATTATGAACATGTGATAAAAGTTGTTTTAAAAATTGTAAATTCTATTCGAGACTGATCACTCCAGAACAGATTATTCAAAATAATGACTGATGAACTCGAGTATGGAACTTTAATGTTACATTCTGAAGTGTTAAGTTCTTAAGGTGTATAGAACTCTAATCGTAGATCGCCGTATTCTTATATAACAAAGAAACGGTATTAACGGTCGGACTGGACACCGGTCACGTCCTGNCTCTACATATAGAGAAAAATGGCTTCAACACGTATCTCGAATGTCGCCGGGTAGGATATCTCGTGCAGTTTTACGGCATCAACCACGAGGACGACGACGACCTGGACGTCCACAAAAACGACTCCTAGACCCTGTCTAGCTGAGACCGAAACGGGTCATCGTGGCCTAAATCCGTGAATGGTGTATGATGACGACGAGTGTTGCATTATGAACATATGATAAAAGTTGTTTTAAAAGTTGTAAATTCTATTCGAGACTGATCACTTCAGAACAGATTATTCAAAACTAGTAGCCCGGGACGCCCCCTAGTGGGCGTTTTAGCAGTATTACAAATTCCTATGAAGCATGTTTAAAGCAGCGGCAGCTTTACGTTCCTCCACAGTGGCGTATTTCTTTGGTCGTGCCTAGAAAGGTTTCTATTATTATATTAAAAAAATTAGCGTAACTATTTCTAACCTTATCGTTTTATCGTAGCGGTTCAAATCTATCCGGTTTTTCGTTATTCGCCTCCTAGTGAACATTACAGGCATTCCGTGACAATAATAAATTCCTATTACAAATATAATGAATTATTTATATTGTTATATTGACCAAATAATAATTTATTGGCCAAATGAATAATAATAATTTATATTGTTCATTTAAATAATAATTAAAATTGTTAATTTAATTTGAATGTTTTAAATATGACACACGATAGGGGCGCCTCTAGTGTCCGTTATCAAACGGTTACGGGACAGACGGACAGTTGAATGGGTTATATATATAGATAAACTTTTAATGTGCAGTTTTTAACACTTAACGATTAACTTCAAAGTTGTGCATAAATTACGTAACGCAGATATGAGTGAGTGGGTATGCTGTGATCGTCGATTAGGGATTGCATTGCCGATAAACGGTTTACTGCTTCACCGGCAATCAGATAAAAAACCCTGTATTGGTAAATATACTAGTAATTTGATATTTTTACTTTAAATTCGGTAAAAAAATAAGTACACATGTAATAATATTTTGCAGCCAAATATTTATTTGTATAATCAAACTTAGATTATCTGAAAAGTTTTCTGTTTTCGAAAACAATCGGCGAAATCCGAAACTAACGAAAACCGAGGCAATTATTTTTATATAGATCAATGTAAATCTAATTAATTTGTTCTAGACACTAGACACTAAAATTATTTCTAAGCAACAATGAATAATTTTTTAATATAATAATGAAAGAAAAGAACAAAAATTTCGAGTAAGAAATTGAAAATTCTGCAAAAAAATCTTGAGATTAAAACAATTTAAGAACGAAAGTCTACATATTCTGCAGAATTTTGCACAAGTACTTAATTAAAACATTACAAATTATGATCAGTATTGTTAGAATACACAATTAAGAAAATTGTAAACTGTTATTACAATTTTCACCTGTGTCCGAGCCAGACTCGGGCGAATATCAAATAATAATTAATTCACTTTTTATGCACAGATTTTACTCAGGTAAAATTTATTTGTCCTTTAACGATCGTTGTCTATGACCACAACAAATTTCGTAATTCTATACGAATTATAAGTTTTTGATTGGAGCCGTTTTTCCGGTCCCCTTTTATATAAATAGTACAAATGACCAAAAATTTTTAGTTGTATTTGAGTATTTGTAATAACTAGTACAAACCTTGCTAGAACCCCGACTTTCCCTAAGACCTTTATGTAAATATCCCGCAAAAGTTGACCAACGGCTGTTCTCAAGATCAAACAATTTTAAACACCGTAGACTGCAGCTGTCTCGTTGCAGTTTGTGTAAGACGAAAGAAAAATATAAATAAAGTATCCCTGAAGCTATATGTAATAACTAGATGCATTTATTTTAAATCATTTTTTTATTTTTTTAATAGCTTTACTATAAAAACACGTTTTGGGGAGATTTTTTCGCGGCAAAATTATAATTTTTTCTAATATCAGATTTGGTTTAACTTTCACAAAAATATTTATTATCAAAAAATAAAAAAATATATGCTTTTCTGAGCGAAATTTGAAAAAAACAAGCGTTAAGGAGTTTTAAATGTATTAAATGTTATCCTATTTACAAGGAATAAAAGTAAATTTTAACTTAAAATTAAAAATTATCGAAAAACCCAGATAATGAGATATTTTTGTGAAAAAACCTATCAACCCAGATTACAATAAAAAAATCCAAATATGAGTAGAAAAACTCAGGCGTAAGAGCCCTTCCCACACCATATCGATGACGGCACGATATTTCAAGACACTGGAAAGGCACTTTCTTTGCTTGGTTCATTTCCCGTTGGATGAAATTAGTCAAACGAAATAAAAACCATCAATAAGTTAAGGGATTGCCTATCACTATAACCTATTCAACTATGCCCAAGAACAACTAATGTCAACTGCTTCCAAGAATATACTGTTTTTTCGCCACTAGATATTCGCCACTAGATGGCGCCACTAGACGGTGCCCCCAACTGTCCAAATGTTAATGCCAGTGCTCATCGCTTAGATGCTCAAGCCTAAGCAGCTCATTATAAACCAACCTGTGTAACTTCAGGGGAAAATTTGAAATGTTTATGGAAGAAGCGATATATTTTTTAAACAATTCATAGGAGAAAGATATTTCCGATGGGATATTGTAGAGAGCTTGAAGATTTGAAAAGTGCGTTTATAAATAAATGGTTTCTGGTTTCAAAACACCGGTGTTACTCATTGCAGTGGGAAAGGCAGGTTCGAAACGACTGCTAGACAAAGCAGAAATTTCTCCACTCCATACCATGTGNAAATTCCTATTACAAATATACTGAATTATTTATATTGTTATATTGACCAAATAATAATTTATTGGCCAAATGAATAATAATAATTTATATTGTTAATTTAAATAATAATTAAAATTGTTAATTTGAATGTTTGAAATATGACACACGATAGGGGCGCCTCTAGTGTCCGTTATCAAACGGTTACGGGACAGACGGACACGTTGAATGGGTTATATATATAGATAATGACTGATGAACTCGAGTATGGAACTTTAATGTTACATTCTGAAGTGTTAAGTTCTTAAGGTGTATAGAACTCTAATCGTAGATCGCCGTATTCTTATATAACAAAGAAACGGTATTAACGGTCGGACTGGACACCGGTCAGGTCCTGCTCATCTGACTGACCCGAACAAAAGACATCCCCGAATCTCGCGCCCACACGTAGGTGTAACCTGATCGGTTCCAGATTGAACCCCGGTCGTTAGGTTTTCACACGTGGTAAACACCTGACCCAACATGAAGTAAAACGGCTTAGTAAGGGAAAAGCCCTACAATAATTTGTAGAGCTTCTTCCAGAGATAAAACTGTTTGTAGAATCCAGAAACTAAACTTATGAAGAACTTAATGATCGCGACTGGTTGTCAGGTTTATCCTTTCTTACTCATATAACAACCAAAATAAATAAACTCAGTCTTGAACATCAAGGGAAACAAATAATTCTTTTTGAATAAACTCCTACTTTGGATCGACTTACCTTTGTGAAAGCGGCTTTTCGACAATGAAATTTTTAAATCAAACTTTAGATTCAGAATAACAAATGAGCATCTGAATGATTGCATGACTTGCTGTAACGCCTTATGTACAGTGCTAGAGTACAATAAACATGTAATGTCAAGTTATTCTCATTAATTATTAATAAGTTTTGTTTGTTCTGTATTGTATTTAATGTGTAGTAGATTACTTGTAGTAATAAACATTAGTAGTGTAATATTAATGTGTTTTCTTTTACGTATTTTTGCTGATGTTTTTCGAAAATAAGGTCGTCGGTCGTCGTCCTACGCCTGGCTCTCCTAAAATTTTTAGATTCTTAATTTGCTCGAGATATAATAAAGGTCGAGCACCGCGACCATAGGCTAATCGAATTCCGGAACGACCTTCGTTAGAGTACAGGTAACCTCTATCCGAGCCCAACTCTGGAATAAAAAGCGTTATTGTTTAATTACACATATTGTTATTACTAGTCATTTTAATTACTTAAAACAGAATTATTGTGAATATTAATCGGATAACGTGAGCGACGATTATCAACGGTTCGTTGGTCGTACGCATCCAACTCTACCATGTTAAGCAGTAACCTTCGCTCCACGTTTATAGGCTACGTGTTTCCTCCTATTGTGCGAAATACACGTAGAACAAGAAACGGAGCTAAGCCAACCACCCGCTTCCCCCGGGGTCAAAGTCGTTAAAAAACAAAAGGGCCATCCTCGTTGGGAAATGATCCACGAATAAGGAGGGTTCTCGTCCCGCAGAAAGGATGAAGAGACCATTCTTGGTCCGAGAGGAACAAACAGCTCCGAGTACGAACGGGAAAGCGAACGTAGAAGTAACATACGCTAAATACTTTATTCCCGAATGTTCTGTAATGAAATAAGGTGCTTTTTATATGCAGTAAAGATATTAAATTCCGTAACGTTGATTTGACATTTATATTATAAAAATGATTTATAGGGAAAAGTGGTGCAAGATGGAACCACGGGGTAAGACGGGAACGTCTGNACTTTATTCCCGAATGTTCTGTAATGAAATAAGGTGCTTTTTATATGCAGTAAAGATATTAAATTCCGTAACGTTGATTTGACATTTATATTATAAAAATGATTTATAGGGAAAAGTGGTGCAAGATGGAACCACGGGGTAAGACGGGAACGTCTGTTTATTCGTGATTAACGCGCTTTTGTCTAGCTGTTATTCGGGGAATTAAATGTCAACATCAAAATGAATCACGGGAGAACGTCCGAATCGCCGTCTTTGTTCAGAAGTAAAACAGTTTTCCACGTTTCGGCAATACTTCGTCTAATTTTACGCCCGCTACAAAGTTTCTGCAAAGTAATTATCATTGCGCACTTTTACATTACCTTTTAGACGAAGATACTATGGTATTCGAAGTAACCTTTAAGACCGTAATCGTTTAGTTTTGAAATAAAGTTAACCCGTGTTTGCAGTCAGTATGAAAAGTACGCGTTGGGGCAAGATGGTGGGGTAAGATGGGGTATTTCATCTTGCTCAAGGTTGGCCACGAATTCTGCCGCCGGCTAGAGGCTTTATTTTACTTATGAAAACATTTTTTAAATTTAAATACTATCGTAACGAGAAATAAAACGCGAGATAACGATCGAAATAAAAATTTTTTACCACGAAAAAAAATATCGTCCGCTCACAAAATAGAGAAACCGAGTGTGCGCGAAGCGACGGTATCGTCTGTTGAAGTAAATGCGAGTGAAGTCGAAACTTTTACATTTATCTATTAATTTTTTCTCCCAGCTTCGATGTGTTTGTTTTATGATCAATATTCATCGCACTTTTGCTTCAATACATTTATCGTTAATGTTTCATTAATAAATAGGTCTTCTAGTTAACCCCGTCTTACCCAACGGGTGGAGCGAAATGGTGCATTTACGTGTAATTTTAAAATATTAAATTTTCTCGTTTTTAAAAACGTTTTTCAAAAATTAAATTTTGTATTATATATTATCAAATGTTGTAGTTACCGAGAATAAAAAAATGATCGTTCTCGCCGAAGTGGGTGTCCTCTTATGACTTTTCAAACCTTAATGTTCTCATCTTGCTCCACCTTCTCCTAATTAAAAAGTATCGAGTTCTTCTATTGTATTTTTATGCAGAAACAATTCAGTAATCGATAAATAGNTGCCGAGAATAAAAAAATGATCGTTCTCGCCGAAGTGGGTGTCCTCTTATGACTTTTCAAACCTTAATGTTCTCATCTTGCTCCACCTTCTCCTAATTAAAAAGTATCGAGTTCTTCTATTGTATTTTTATGCAGAAACAATTCAGTAATCGATAAATAGGATATAACGAGTAAATTTACTTTATTTTGCGAATTATTCTGCGTTTATTTAAAATTACATTTTTTGAAATTGAATTTTAACTGTTACGGAAATATCGTCCGCGTGATTTTTAGCAAAAGTTCGAATGGAAGACCAATTTTTCTCATTAAAGGCCGAAAAGTGTCTTCTTAACTTCGTTTCTAAATAATTTAATTTTTCTACGGCTTCTTTTTTTGTAGCATTAGCATTTTATGTAATATCCAATGTTAAGTATCTTAATGTATTTTATTATTTCTCCAAGGACTCGTACGTTGANTATCTGTTTAAAAAACTGCAATGTAGCACAGTAATCAACACATGGCATAACTCATTCAACAAAAATGCTGGAATAAATGAATGAGTTATGCCATGTGTTGATTACTGTGCTACATTGCAGTTTTTTAAACAAAATTATAAAAATGATTTATAGGGAAAAGTGGTGCAAGATGGAGCAACGGGGTAAGACGGGAACGTCTGTTTATTCGTGGTTAACGCGCTTTTGTCTAGCTGTTATTCGGGGAACTAAATGTCAACATCAAAATGAATCACGGGAGAACGTCCAAATCGCCGTCTTTGTTCAGAAGTAAGGCAGTTTTCCACGTTTCGGCAATACTTCGTCTAATTTTACGCCCGCTACAAATTTTCTGCAAAGTAATTATCATTGCGCGCTTTTACATTACCTTTTAGACGAAGATATTATGATATTCGAAGTAACCTTTAAGACCGTAATTCTTTAGTTTTGTAATAAAGTTAACCCGCGTTTGCAGTCAATATGAAAAGTGCGCGTTGGGGCAAGATGGTGGGGTAAGATGGGGTATTTCATCTTGCTCAAGGTTGGCCACGAATTCTGCCGCCGGCTAGAGGCTTTATTTTACTTATGAAAACATTTTTTAAATTTAAATACTATCGTAACGAGAAATAAAACGCGAGATAACGATCGAAATAAAAATTTTTTACCACGAAAAAAAATATCGTCTGCTCACAAAATAGAGAAACCGAGTGTGCGCGAAGCGACGGTATCGTCTGTTGAAGTAAATGCGAGTGAAGTCGAAACTTTTACATTTATCTATTAATTTTTTCTCCCAGCTTCGATGTGTTTGTTTTATGATCAATATTCATCGCACTTTTGCTTCAATACATTTATCGTTAATGTTTCATTAATAAATAGGTCTTCTAGTTAACCCCGTCTTACCCAACGGGTGGAGCGAAATGGTGCATTTACGTGTAATTTTAAAATATTAAATTTTCTCGTTTTTAAAAACGTTTTTCAAAAATTAAATTTTGTATTATATATTATCAAATGTTGTAGTTACCGAGAATAAAAAAATGATCGTTCTCGCCGAAGTGGGTGTCCTCTTATGACTTTTCAAACCTTAATGTTCTCATCTTGCTCCACCTTCTCCTAATTAAAAAGTATCGAGTTCTTCTATTGTATTTTTATGCAGAAACAATTCAGTAATCGATAAATAGGATATAACGAGTAAATTTACTTTATTTTGCGAATTATTCTGCGTTTATTTAAAATTACATTTTTTGAAATTGAATTTTAACTGTTACGTAAATATCGTCCGCGTGATTTTTAGCAAAAGTTCGAATGGAAGACCAATTTTTCTCATTAAAGGCCGAAAAGTGTCTTCTTAACTTCGTTTCTAAATAATTTAATTTTTCTACGGCTTCTTTTTTTGTAGCATTAGCATTTTATGTAATATCCAATGTTAAGTATCTTAATGTATTTTATTATTTCTCCAAGGACTCGTACGTTGAGTAATCTACCGCGTAATCGCGGTACATTTCCTATTGTGATTACATGTACAGTACACGTGCACAATAGGGAACTTCCCATTGCGGATGTAATAAATTTATAATAAAAGGCGCCCTTTCCCACCCGATTAAATATTAAATTCCTGCGTTTAATTTAAATTTAATTCTTTTGGCGGATTTAGAAAATTTCTAAAAGGAAAAAATAATTTATAAACTAAGGAAAGATTTTATCTTGACTTTAATTTTTGCTTCAATTATTCTTTAATCTAAATTTATTGTTGTTTTTAATACGAGAAAAAGTACTTCGTTCTTAGGCCAAAGCGTATTTAATTATTACAAGTGAAGCCAAAAACTCATTGTTTTTTAATGTTCTTTGCAAAAGAATAGGAAGGAAAAGAACTAACTGTGTAAAAACACCGTAAATCGCGCGATTAAAATATTTCGTTAATTATAATACAGTAGAACCTCCATTATCCGGATTTTCGATTATCCGGATCGTTCAANAGCCAAAAACTCATTGTTTTTTAATGTTCTTTGCAAAAGAATAGGAAGGAAAAGAACTAACTGTGTAAAAACACCGTAAATCGCGCGATTAAAATATTTCGTTAAATATAATACAGTAGAACCTCCATTATCCGGATTTTCGATTATCCGGATCGTTCAAAATAAACAAAAATTTTACGAATTTGCTGATTTACACTCGGCGAATTACGACACTATGTACGTGATGGAATGCATAACTTGTTTTGTTTCAACAACGTCTCACCCAACACAGTGATCGTAAACTCTTAAATATATTTTACGTAGTAATAAAAATATACCTTGACATACGTATTTATAAATAATTTATGTTCAAATTACATCATTTCTATGACCAAGGGCGGTGTAAGGCATGGACGACGTGGGCCACCGCCTATGCCTCGCGGTCCGAAAGGCCTCGCGCCTCGAAGGCTTACGCATTACTTAAAAGCCGCGAACGCGACGAAAAATTTTACTTGTCGNAGCCAAAAACTCATTGTTTTTTAATGTTCTTTGCAAAAGAATAGGAAGGAAAAGAACTAACTGTGTAAAAACACCGTAAATCGCGCGATTAAAATATTTCGTTAATTATAATACAGTAGAACCTCCATTATCCGGATTTTCGATTATCCGGATCGTTCAAAATAAACAAAAATTTTACGAATTTGCTGATTTGCACTCGGCGAATTACGACACTGTTTATGTACAGTACGTGGTGGAATGCATAACTTGTTTTGTTTCAACAACATCTCACCCAACACAGTGATCGTAAACTCTTAAATATGTTTTACGTAGTAATAAAAATATAACTTGACATACGTATTCATAAATAATTTATGTTCAAATTACTTCATTTCTATGACCAAGGGCGGTGTAAGGCACGGACGACGTGGGCCACCGCCTATGCCTGGCGGTCCGAAGGGCATGGGCGTAGCGAGGGGGGAGCCTGGGTGGGCACGGCTTACGCATTACTTAAAAGCCGCGAACGCGACGAAAAATTTTACTTGTCGTAAAACGATAAATAGTTTGTCAAATTTTTATTCATAAAAATGCAGTTTCAACTGCTTTTTATTTTATTAAATCCGTCTTCTTGCGCCACCAGAGGGCCTTTTAAACAATAGGTAGTCTGTTAGCGCTGGTCAGTAATAGTCCAAATGCAATACGAACGTTTGTTACTTGAACATTTCATCACGATTTAAATACAGTATTTACCTTTAGTATTACCGATATGTCATCGAAAAGAAAACGTGTTATATTATCATTGAAAGACAAATTAAAGTATTTGTTTCGATTATCCGGACTACCTTCATCCCCAATTAGTCCGGATAATCGAGGTTCTACTGTATTCTTACAAAGTGCTACATTGTCAGTTATTATCATACTTTCGAACAAACGAGAACGCGCCATTGGTTCCGGCTCAAAGCCTATCCCAGGAATATTATCCTCGAACAGAATAGCGAAAGGTTGTCTTAAACTTGTTATTATCCTCGTATGAAATTCACATCTCTTTGTTTCGGGGTATTTGATTGTTGTCATATTCAGTTTCCGTGAGTACGACAACAACCAAATACCCTGACGATGGTTTTTACTGTCTCCTTAGCATTTGGCGTTAAACCCGATTCCATGTGATATTTAATTGGTCTAAATTACGGAATTTTCCACACGTGCCGCTTAAAGGTGCTGTGGGAAAAATTAAACTCCTGCCATTCGCTCCAGATAATAATTTGAAATTTATTTAAAGAATTATTTTGAAATTTATCTTTTCGTTTAATTCCCCACTATGGAGAATCCATATGCCACGTTTTTTATCTTAAAGCCTTCGGTAGATAATCCGGCAACGAGTTGCTTAACTTACCCTACATTCTTTGGTGGCGCAATCCGTTATTATATTTTATTTTAAAAACTTTATATTTTAACTATTATAAAATGACAAAACGCTTAATTTTGAGAGTATGGGTTGTATAAAAATTGTAAATGCAAATAACCAGTAAAATCGTCATTAAGTGAGATACAACTGGAGGTACACGCCACCCTCTTTATCTCTCCACCCCTCGACCTTTAATCACCAAAATTTAATAGCATCGATCCCCCTAACAAACAAACCCCCCTGCAAAATTTCAGAAAATTTCGACAAAACGCACAGGAGTTATTGAACTTCAAAGAGTGAACGTAATCGTGCTCCGCTACACACAGTAACATCCATACATACAGAGAAAACCCCGATATTTTTTTATTTCTGGACGTTTCAAGGTCCGTCAATTCCAAAAATGTAACAATCTTAGGGGTCATTTTTTCACCCATCGCCATACTCTTCCTCTGTTGTATATAACAGTCGGGAAAATAATAAACACGTTTTAGACGAAGTAATGTAAATGATTATAAAGCAAATGAATAACCCAAATAACTTTATTTGTCCGTGAGATTCTTTGGGCTTAACGAAAGACTAACTCCGAGGAGGGGTCTTTACTGGTTCCACTGTCTCGGTCTACGTTGAAAAGCGCCGAATAAATTCTACACCCAGACAATATTTAAAGGCTTTTTCTACCGTTTAGTTCGTCCAAATGTCTCCAATCGTTATAAACCTCGGCAACCAGGAAAATTGACCTCCGCTTAGTTCCCATGTTGTTGTTAGATGGCGCTGGACTACGGAGGGAGAACACCCGGTCTCTATGGCAACCGCCTCTAGTGTTTCTATCTATAGACGACTATCGCTCTATCGAATAAAATTGTTATATTTCCCGTAAAATTATAAAAGGCAGTAATGAAAATTTATTATAAATAAATTATATTTAGAGCTTATTATTACCTTTCCGGCTTGTTGTGCATATAGGAAGAGAAATTATAGGAATCGTATCAAATTTGACTCGTAAATCTCCACGTTTGAGATCTCCGAATTCAAACAGCTACATATACGCGGAATTTTTGCATTTGTCTAAGTATTTGCGCGTGCCTCAATAAAGTGCATTGAATCAGACACTGGGCAGCTTTTTATCCTTTATTTATTCTTTTCTAGTTGACTCCTTCCATGTCTAAGCTTGGAATTTAATTTTGAACAATTTGAATAATTGTTATTTGCCGACAAGGCCATAATAAATAAATAAGTAATTCGGCGACGAATTGCTTAATATCCCCGGTAATAAAAGTTAAAATTGCGCGTTAAGACATCTGTTACGAGATTATGTTTTAAAAAGTTTTCATATAATCAATTATTATAAAATGCCGAAAAGCTAAATTTCGAGGACAGAGACTAGTTTTATTAGATTTTTTTTTAAAAATTGCAAATAAAGAGTAAAATCTTTGTGAAGTCCGAGCCCACTCGAAATAACATACACCACCCTTCTATTTCCCCATCCCCTGTAGCTCTAACCACCGAAATTTAATAACATCAATGCCTCTTATACGCAAATTTTCCCGAAAATTTTCAGAAATTTTCCACAAAAGGCATAGAAGATATGAAGCTTCAAAGAGGGCCGACAAAATCTTGCCCCTCCCCGACACACGCTAACATCCAGCCCTACAGAAAAAATCCAACTGTTTTTCGCCTTTCGACGTTTTAAGGTTTTCGAGTCCACGAATGTGTAAATAATGTAATGGTAACCAATGTATGTAATTTAATTTTTGTCTGTGTTGACGATATTTAAAACGTTTCGGTACTCTTTCGCACGGCAATGGCTACATTCACCAATAAAAATGTTACAGTTTAATTACACATATTATTATTATCGGTAATTTTAATTAATGAAAACGGAATTATTTGAAATGTTAATTAGATAGAGTGCCAGGCGATTATCAACGAGAATCAAACTCTATACTGTTACGAAGTAATGTTTTCTCTATATTTATAGGTGTTTCTTCGTATTGTTTCGTATATCATTCCTCCCCACTGTCGTCTTATTATGCGGGATAACTTAAATACACTACAGAAGCTTTATGTGCTTTTCACTTGACATTTATATTATACGGATTAGTTATAATTAAAAATCGTCGAGTTTTGTCGAATTTTCATACAGAAATAATCGGGTAACGGATAAATAGGCTGTAAGTAGTAATAATTCGCATTATATCAAAATTCTGCGAATTATTCTGCATTTATTTAAATTTCAGTTCGGAAACGTCGCGTGCCAGATATTTGGCAAACTTCGGAGTGAAAAACGAATTCTTTAGTAAATAATTGCAACCTGTCTGCGCTACTTCACTGGTTATTAATTATTGTCTCGCTTAACAATTGAATTGGCGTTTTTACAACAGATAGTAAAAGATTACCGTTTTCGCCACCTCCGTTGTATAAAAAGCCATTAAAATGAAAAATTAAAGAGCAATTTAAGCAATTTACAGACAGAATTAGGATGTCGAGTGCAAAAGTAATCGATATGTCTAATTTGTTTAATTGTTTTATAATTTCTATCGTTATTGTAATGTGGAAGATATTCGTTTTTACAGTCTCGTACTTCGTTTATCGTTCTTTACTACGCATCGTTTTAAAATTGGCCACGAAAACGCCCTCGATGATTTGTCTTCGATTGTCCTACCTCCCATTATTAATATGTTTTTCGGTAGATTCTGCGTAAATGTTTATTCGCTATCGTTGCCTATTAACTCGTATATTGCTGGGAATATTAAATTTTGATACATAAATAACGTTCTCCACAAATATCGAGGTCCGACGTCGACATTTCGGCCCCGCAAAATACTTTTTAATGGAAACCGTGCGGGCAATTTTGGTGGCGGACAAACTGGACGGGATCCGCCGCGCCAAGTCGAAGCAAAATGATATTTGCATCCGAGACGAAAGGAATCGTATTAACCGTAGAAATATTTAAATAACAAAAGGATGGTGGTTGTTTGTCCGAATTAGGTTCGATTAGGTTTATCGATATAATGTCTATTTGTTACGTCTTCTGTGTTAAGCGGTGCGGCGTTATCCTACGGGCGAAAAACGCTATTTCCCGATCTTCCTACAAAGGGCCCGAATTAAACTTATATAACGTCGTTTTAATCTGGTTAAAAATATCGAAATTTAAATTCGGCGCCCTATCTGGGAGTTTAGATGGCCAGCGTGACGCACTGGCAAAGCGCAAAAGTTAATTAAATTTTCGTTTTAACAATAATAAATGTTTTTGTCGAAAAGTAAACTTCGATGTCTTTAACTGGAAAATTCGATACGACCAATTTAATGTTAGAATTTATCCAATTGCATTGTTCCGCAGATATTCCAATAATATATTTGCTTGTTTCTAGCGGGAGCGGATTAAAATGCAGAGATTCTCTACATTTACTAGAAGGAATATTCTCACATTTTTCTACGAAGTTCTGGCCGACTGTTAACGACTCTGTCAGAATACGAAGAACACTTACGTTAAACTGTGGCGACGCTTTAACTTCGGAACGCAATTGCGGTTGTTAGAAAAATCTTATTAGTTGTAACGGATAAAAACAAGAATGCATCGACGTTGGAGTGCCCGTTACTATCCTATTATTAAGAAGCGTGGGGTTAAAAGTCGCAACGACTTTCCACATTCGTCGAAATGCCAGTGGTGTCCAACGATTTATGTAAATAATAAAAATAAAAATAATCGAGAAGAGCGAAAGCGAAGCTCTTCGTAAGTCTGAAAGCGTTTTGCCCGCCATCGGAGTTCGAAGCGTCCGCACCACCATTTAATATGATTTTTTCCAAATATTTTGGCAAGACGGATGTCGAGGCCGAGTCTGGATTTTGGAGATCGATCTACGAGCCGAGATATTCCAGGTCAAAGTTTATCGCGTAAAATCTACCGACCGATTGCGGATTGTAAGATTAAATCGACTATAGGATCGTGGGTTTTTGCAAATACAGTCCGTTCGAAAATGATAGAGCCATTGTCAAATACAGACATTGCGTAAATAGTTTCTAGGCGAAGTCAGAAGGAGTTTTAATATCATTACTCGATAAAGAGCTTCGTAATTAATTCACCGTGTATTCCCGAACTATATTCTGTACAATTCAGTCCCGATCTACCACAGCCTTATATTGTTTTACTATTTTGTGTGCTATTTTGCGTGTTAGTTGCGCTGTAACTGCTGAAGCAAAATTAGTAAAATTAAGCTTATATAAATAGCTAAAGTTTCCGCCCGTGCTATCGAGTAGTGTGTACCTAGACGAAAGCGAGCGTTGTGAAGCTCGCTGCCTAAGTCGCAGTAAACTACAAAAGCGGCACCCACTTCGTCACCCATCTCGAACCGTCAGTGTATATCCTAAAGATGGGACGATCATCCGGATCTTCGAAGTAAACGTCAGGGGCAAGCTGATGGGAGGGAGGAATGGTGATCGCAACTCGGAGGGTATTTTTGTCTACGCAGAATTTTTTGATGTCATCGATCGAGGTCAAACTGGAGTGATTCTTACATACTCTAATAATTTTGTCGACATCCGAGTCGCTATAATCTCGCCAGGGTAAGGTGACGAGATTTTCCTGCGAAATAAATGCGTTTATTTTCTAAGTCGATAGGGTCAATCCTGACATTATTAAAAGGGCAGTAGTGGGTGCGTTCCTATAAGCCTTACAAATGCGGAGAGCCGCAATCCTTTCAACAGATAACAGTTTTTTACGGTTATGGACTTCGGCGGCCACGTGGCCCCAGAACTGTACGGCATAGAGGAGTGCTGGTTGAATTGCACTCCGGTAAATAAGCTTAGTAGCGTTAGGGCCAAGGCCCTAACTTTTACCGTAGATAGAAAAGCGTCACGGATGAGGCGCAGTCTCTACAATTACCTGGGGGATAACGCCTAATTTCAGTATTAAGGGATACAATTTATCCGATTTCCCCTTACCAAAGCGAGAGTATTTTATTGGCGAAAAAGTCCATTTAATACGTTCGTCACTCGGATTATGGCGACGAAGACATTTTTTCATTGTAATTCACCAATCTTTGACGTTTTGTTTCCACCATCGGTTCTTAATCGTCGCAGTTGTTTTTCGCAATAACGACACGTGATTTTTTGTGTCAGCCGTCGTTTGTCAAAATTTCGTGGTGGACAAAATCCAGAAGACGAAACGATAAACGGAGGGCGTGTTTTGTATCAAATTAGCGGGAGTCGGGTTATTTCCCGCAATTAATACAAGTCGCAGTTGGCTCTTTTCAACTTATCGACGTCGGTCGATTTGATTTCGTCCGTTAAGCACGCTTCCGTTTCGAAGAGAATTTTTAATTATAAACCTTCCAAATCTACGAAAATGCGATTTATCTTTACACTACTCGATATCTACGCATTTATTTGCAGAGAATGCCGTTAAAAGAACAAAGAAAGAAAATCGGAAAACGGACGTCGTTTTATTAGAAAAGTAAAGTTGATTACGCCATAAAAAGACGATTTATTCGCATCGACTCCCGTTAATTACGCTGCCCTCTCGGCATGTTTTAACTCGTAAGAGGAGGAGAATCTTTACTCGTCCGTTGTCTGGTAGCGTAACTAAGAGTTGGATGTAGGATGATCCGGAAGGAGGCGTTTAACCTAGCATTATACTAAGAGACGAAATAATTCATCGTTGCTAAATTATTTATTAATAAAATTTAGTTTTAGACTTAATACTTAAGACGAACTTTTTATTTAATTTTTGAAACTCGAAAAATCCAACGTCGCATCATCTTCCGTAAATACGCCATAAATAAAATAGCCGAATCGACTTTTCAAAGACGATATTTAATTGCGTCCGATAAATATTCGATCGTCATTTGTCAAATCTCGACTGCCAGGAAAGACAACCTCCACTTAGTTCCCGTGTTGTTGTTAGACGGCGCTGGACTACGGAGGGTGACCGTCCCGTCTCTATGGCAACCGACACTAGCGTTTCTATCCATAGACGACTAACGCCATCTTTCAAAAAAATGTTCATATTCTGTGATTGATTATAAAGAAAATTCTTCACTCGGTATTTTCTGGAAAAACCGAAAATTGCGCGGGCCGGCATACATTTGGGTAATCGAACCGAAGATTTAACGTGGTAAATGTTCCTCGAATATCTCGGCTCGTACGTGGAATTTCGCATCGCCTTGTCTGGTTATAAATAGGGCCCGTTCCGAAACGATAGAGCCCGCGTAAACTAAGGACATTAATAAATAGAAAGAATGTTACCAAACAATAGAAGGGAATTGACTATTGATGTATTATATATAAACACTGTTTGCATTACCGACAACTACACCCACTTTTACATTCCTGACACTCGCGCCTGGAGGACGTTCGCCGTCTTTTTACCACATACAAACACAGAATTATATTAATTGGAGGCGATTTTAATGCCAAGTTTTCCGCCTGGTATTTTTTCTTTGTTACATTAAATGACTCGTTTTACATTACATGTTATTCTAATTCTTATTGATTTAATCTAGTATATTATTTGGTGCATTAAAAGTATATACAGTATTAATTCTTTCTTTTCTTCTTCTTCTTCTTCTTAACGGTTTTTATGGAGATATTAGCTTTACGTTCTCTTTTTCCGATAGGGGATTTCTAATAGTTAAGTAAAGCGATCCGAGCGAGAGATATATCTTTTCAGCGTCGGCACACGCTGGCGACGGGTAATGGAGGTGGAAGGTCAATATATAGGCGTCAAGGACCGAACTAATGTCATATTTAAGGATAGGCCCGGGTCGTTCCGAGCTCTTGTGTATTCCGGACAGTATAGCCAGTAGAGCACTGTTTCTCAACGGGGGCGATATCGCCCCCATGTGGGCGATTTTCCATGTTGAGGGGGCGATTAGTGACAATTTATATTTTGGGGGCGAAAAACAATTTTATTTAGTAAAACACTATATTAAGAATAATTAGATATTTTATTCGTTATATCTATACTAATATTATAAAGAGGTAATGTTTGTATGCATGTATGTATGTATGTAAGTTTCTTTGCAGCAGACAATCTCCAAAACTACTCATCCGATTTCAAAAATTCTTTCACCAATATTTAGAATGAAACTTCAGGGTGGACATAAGCTGTATATTATTCCGTTAAACATTCATATAAATTAAAAGATATAATCTAGGTTAAGGCTTTTATGTCCAACAGATGGC
>NW_019384605.1:11747-25108 GCF_000671375.1 Centruroides sculpturatus | reverse complement strand
GATTAAGGCTTACTGTGAAAAACTTGGCTTCTATTATACTATTTTAGATGCGGGTTTTTGCGCTTTTGATTGCGTTTTAATAGGGTACGTCAAGAGAATGTACACTAAGAAAAAATTTTTCGAAAAATTTTCCCCCACGGGGGAAGTGTTAAACATGGGGATGGACAGTTCTTTACGGTAAGCCTTACGGGGAAGGCTTACAGTAAAATGGTATAAATAGAAGCAGAGTTCTTTACGGTAAGCTTTCCCCGTAAGGCTTACCGTAAAGAACTCTGCTTCTATTTATACTATTTTAGATGCGGGTTTTTCGCTTTTGATTGCGTTTTAATAGGGTATGTCAAGAGAATGTACACTAAGAAAAAATTTTTCGAAAAATTTTCCCCCACGGGGGAAGTGTTATACATTTATAATAGATACATTTTGAGCCACAACAAGGCGTGGCGGGGTCTGCTAGTCGTACAATAATTAAACAAATAACATTATACTAGTCACTAGTCTATTCAATTCAGTACGAATTTGGCATTAGCCTTGGTCCTCGGCCTCGGGAATTTTGAAGTGAAGGGGCGATGGTTCGTTACAGGTTGAGAAACACTGCAGTAGAGTATAGTTGTCTCCTAGCGCCGCAATGGGGGCAATTCGGCGAGTGGCATAGTCCCCGATATATTAATTCCATTGAGTTTATTATGTATAAATTTTTTCTCGCGGATTATATTTAATTCCTGGTAAATGTCGTATATGTGGTTTTGTTTTGTTGGTAATAAAATTTTTATCTAATATCCTTTTCTTTCCTATATTTGCGTGGGCAGTGTTGAATTCCTAATAACATCCGATAAATTCCCGCCAAAGCATTCTCCGGAAGAAAAATGTCCGAAGTCGACAGTATACTATACGCGGACCCCTGATTCTTGCGTGCTCGGGCCCTATTGACCTATAACGCGTCACTGCAAATTTCTTCACATTGCAGATACGTAACGATTCGACTGCATTATATATACTTCACGTAACAAATATAACAAAAGTAATTAGTGATCTATAATAATGTTTCCAGGTGAAACTATCGACAATAATTGTTTATTAATTACACAAATTTATTACTAGATTATTTACGGCTCTGAATTATCGAAAATAGCAAAAAGAAATCCTTACACGAATGTGATTATGATTAGAGACTTCCTATCTTATTAAATTAATTAATAAAATGAGATGTCCTTTCCCACGCCACTAAATTACTGCATTAATTCTTTTAGCGGCATTAGAAAATTTCTTTCGACTAAAAGGGAAAAAAGACAGAATTTTTAAAAGAAGGAAAGTTTTATTTTAATCGACTTCAATTATTTTTTATCCGAATTTACTGCTACAAAATAACAATAAATTTGGATTAAATTTCGATAAATTTTTCCTCCTTTCTACATCAAAGTGTGTTTAATTACGTCGAGTGAAGCCAAAAGAAGTATTTTTCCTCGAAAGAAAAGGTCAAATTTCTGAGGAAACAAAAGTTAAATATTTGTTCATTCGCGTTTTCTCGCCAGTCCGAAAATTGCGCGAATTGTTTTAAAACATTTGAAAACGTCACGAGAGGAAAAGAGGAAAGTTTATATTTGATACAATTCTGAAAAAAATGAGTATTCGCAAATACAAATCGTTGTTAACGGAACCTTTTCTTAAGTTTAAAGAATTCTTTTAAAATAAAGAAATTAAGATCGGAGCAAACCGAAATAAAGTGAGTAAAAAAAGTTAAATTTCACAAAATTTATCGATAATACGATAAAAATTTCGAGATTTATTCGAGCGCATTTTCAACAAAATCCAGAAATTAATATCGAAGGCGAAAAATAATTACATTTAGGCCTATTGAATGAATATAGACTCGACAATACGGTCGATGCGGAGTTGGTACGCGGAAAAAGGGTGGAGAACTTAAATCTTCCTCGTTGTTAAACGTCGAACAGTTTGCATTTCTTTCGGTTACGTAACGGATGTGTAAGGGAAAATGGTGTAACTCGTACTTCCTCCTTCGTACTCGCTACTACGCAAGAAATTTTTAAGTTTTGTTTCTTTAGAAATTTGACTTTTCTTTCGAGGAAAAATATTTCTTTTGGTTTCACTCGGCGTAATTAAACACGCTTCGATGTAGGAAGGAGGAAAAATTTATACGTTAAACGGAAGAATGGCATCCGGTGCATAACAGACTATTGTTTTATAGAAAACTAGGCCCGTGTTTACACTCGACTTTTCTTTTGTTTTGTGCGTAATTAAAATCAACGCGACCGCCGGATAAGGAGCAGAATTGCGTTTCTTACTTACGCGAATTGTTACCGAATTACGGTTAGTCGAGATTGAAATACGCGATTGTGTAACAGAAATTGCGTGTTTCTTCATTTTAAGTCTTTCCCGCGCATTATCTACCCACCGCGGTACATTCCCAGGCGGTACATTTTAGTCGGCATAACGTCCAAATTGTATCGGTAACAGAAATTGCAGTAAACTTCGTTTTCGCTATCAAAAACCGTATTTGACCATAGACAGAAAAGCTCGCGGGTAAGGAGCGGATTCTACAATTACCTTCTGGATATGACAGTCATTTCCGTTATAAGAAGTACAATTTGCGCTAGTCCCCCCTTACCTTCCGGACAGAATACGAACATTTTATTCGACAAAAAATTTCATTTAATACATTTACTACTCGCGGTACGGCGACCACCGCACTTCCGCATTGTAATTTACCCACATCCTAGTTTTCTTTCCATAATTAGTTTTTAATCGTTGCCGTCTTTCCGGGATTACCACGCGCCACGTTGGTTCCGGCAGCCGTCTTCTGTCAAAATTCCGTCGTAGATAAAATCTACAACCCGAAACGGGGAAGGGAGCGAGTGTTTCTTATCGAATCGGCGGGTGTTTCTTTACTTCCCTCAAATAATATATCTTTATGTTTGTTCGTTGAACGTTATTCGAATCGGTGGAAATTCGTAATTCGATCTCCGGGTCGAAATACGCCCCGCGAACTCTCCGGGCTAATCGGGGTCGTAAGTCGAAACCCAGGAACGACCGATAAACATAAATTATTGCAAACGCCGTTCGTTTGGAAGTGATAAAGCCCCCGCGAAATAATATTAATAAAGGAATAATAAACGCATTGCGCGTGCCATTCTCTGGCTGACACGAAGCATTTTAGCGACGCTATCGGGTGAATACGCAGCTTCGTAATTAACGAGTTATCCTTCACCCCTCGACCCAATCGGTCGAACTGGCTCCCGATTTCTTCTCATTTTGTCGTATCGACGGTCATTTCTTTCTCTTCGTATACGTATGCGACGAACGTTACAAAAACGACTCGATATCGGTTTACTACGATATCGTGTAATAATAATTTTATTAAATTCCATTAGTAAACAAATATATATATAAGAATTATAATAATATTGTGCAGAATATACTTGTTCCAAAATAATTATTGATTATTTATTAATAAAATTGAGGTTTAGATCGATTGTTTCGGACGAATTTTTCAGTTTTAATTTTTTATTGCTAAAGCTTGCGGTAAAATCAAACACCCGCATCGGGCCGTAAATTTAAGGCTTTCCCTATTAAAAGGAGAAAATGGTTGTCGTCGTATTGCGCTAAATTACGTCGATTTTAACGATAAATATGCGACGGCGAAGTCGTCCGGAAGTCGCCGGATGACTTTGTCGTATTAAATTTAAAATTAACCGTCTTAATTTGTAAAAAACTTAGCGATTCTACCACGAGTTTGAGGCGAATTGCGTCTGGCCTGGCCATAAATGCGTCAAAATAGACAGCGTCTATTTTCTATCGTCTAATCGTCTACAAAATAAGAAAATGAAGGAAATTATTCCGAGTTAAAAAACGAAAAATCTTATTAAATGAATGCCAGATGGAGAACCACTAATAAAAACCACCGAGAAGTAGTAATACGAATTATGTAAACCGACGATAGTCAATAATAATCGTATGTTTAATCTCAGTCGCGAATGTGTTCGTGCCTATAGTATAATGGTGAAACTGGCCGTTCATAGATATACAGTACGTATTGGTGAACGTGTGAGACAATTAAATATAAATATGTTAGTTCGGCGGTAGCCAGGCGCTGCAATTCCAAACGGTGCGCGATAACGTATACCCTTTGGAATTTAGAAAGTACAGTAGAGCATCGATTATCCGACTCAATTGGGGACTCGGGTTGGTCGGATAACTGAAAAAATCGAATAACCGAAAAGAATGAAAAAAATACATTATTAATATAGTATATTAGTATATCCCATGTAATTAGTATATTAGCATATCGCTATTAACCAACTTCGCGTTAAATTTTCATCGATGTTTAGCCTAACAATTTTTTTTAAATAATAATCGTCACTATTGTATCGTTAAAAATTATTTTAAAATTATTTTATTGCTCACAAAGCAAACAACCACTCGTAATTAAAAAATTAAGTCTCGTTTAATTTAAATACTGGCCTCCCTTCAATGGTCGAGCCGATGTTGCCAGTTAAAACAGGCAAAAATTTAACAACAATAATATTAAAGTAGCCGAGACATAGCCAAATATTGTAATGCCACATCACTGGCGGACATTTGAAATTTGCCGACTAGAACGGTCGGTTAACCGATGTGACGGTTAATCGGGGATAATCGATGCTCTACTGTATATCTAAATGCTTATTTCGGTTCCTTTCTGGAGAGTATGCGTTGTCGTGTAGCGAAGGCAAAGAAGCGTAACTCATAAAAAGTTGTTTTTTCTCTGTTATATTAAATGATTAGTTTTAAATTACATTTTATTCTAATTCTTACTGATTTAATCTAGTTTATTATTTGGTGCATTAAAAGTACATACATATTAATTCTGTTAAGTGTATTACAGTAGACCCCCCTATAACGCTTAGATACGTTCCACGCTAACCGAAAATTACGTTGTAGGAATGATTAAATACATGAGCCAATCGCAGCCCGATAGGTGTTAACTTTGCGGACTAAGGCTGTTCGAAAGGTTTTCTTCTATAAAATTAACCGATTCTAGACTAATTCCACTCAACATTTCCAAAATACGTATAATTTTTTGGGAATAATCTGTATAAACTATGCTATAAACAAAAAATTGTAGGATTACTTACACCGTTCGACTACGCCGTTGCTTAAAGCTGGTTTTCATCGCGGAACAGCACGCGAAACGACGGCCGCAATTTCTGATAACGAATTTTTGGCGGAAAAATAACTTGACCTTTGGAGACATCATTAATATAAATAATTTTTATGGACGTTGAATAAGAAGTGTTTCTTTCACAAGAAATGTATAAAATTAGTGCTGTATTAGACTTACGGTACCTAATTTACATACTGTGCAGACGATAATAAACTCAACTTACTAGCCTAAAATCTCCGTAGCGTGTTGCCAGGCGGCAGAAAGCATATATATAATTATAATAAAGTTACAATAAATTAAGTTAATATATAATTATATATACAGTACCTAATTTATATATAATTAATATATAATTATATGTACAGTACCTAATTTATATATAATTTATATATAATACTAAACAGACGATAGCAAACTCAATTTAGCCGCTCCGTAGCGTGGCGCAGGGTCGGAGGAAAGTAGTTCGGCTGCTCATCCACTATTGGTCCAGACTCTATCAATCTTCTCGCGAAACGACGTTATAGGAGGTACTTTATACGAAAGTTTCTACAATTTTTTCGCTACGTTATAGGAATTGTCGTTATAGGAACGTACGTTATAGGGGGGTCGACTGTATTTATAAATTTTTCTTGCGGATTAAATTTCATTGTTGGTAAATCTCGTATATGTGATATTGTTTTGGTGGTAATAAAATTTTATCTAACATCGTTTTCTTCCTTTATTTGCATGAGCAGTGTTGAATTCGTAACAACCGCGGATTAATTCCCGTCAAAGCATTCTCCGGAAGAAAACTGTCCGAATTCGACAGTTTACTATACGCGGGACCCCTAATTCTAGCGTGCCCGAGTCCTATTAACCTATAACGCGTCACTGCAAATTTCTTCATATTGCAGATACGTAACGATTCGACTGCATTATACTTCAAGTAACAAAATATAACAAAGTAATCAGTGATCTATAATAATGTTCCCAGATAAAACTATCGACAATAATTGTTTATTAATTGCACAAGTTTATTACTCGATTCTTTACGGCTCTTATTATTTATCGAAAATGCCAAAAAGAGGGCGTTACACGAATTTCAAATTCCTTAAAATCTGCAACCTTACTCCACTTATTCGCGTACGGTATCTTATTGACCGAAACTTTTCTCTATTAACTAAAGTCGTGCCAATTTGTTCCATCGTGCGCTTATTTTTTCTTTCTTTTTTGCGATTTTTGCAATCTTCCAGACCGTAACTCCACTTTTCTGCTGGTTTTAAATACGACCGTTAATTTTGCAATTTGTGCGTTATTTAATAAAAATTTTTCTATATTTTGAAAATGTCCAACGAATTCCTACAGATTATTTATTATTTTTTCATTTCGCATTTCCTTCCTTGAAAATGCGTATAAAAGTGTTTCGTAACTCGGCGTTGTGTATTTTTGCCACGGACTTGTCTCCTTCCTATCGCATTATATTCAAATGAGACGAATAAAATTAATTTATGTCGAGTTTCTAATAAATCGATAGGACGGAAATAGACGTTAATAAATCGCACTCTCGCCCGTGTAACGTTACGTATTGTCTCCGTTGCGTAACGCGCGTTTCGTATTAGGCTAATTACGGCGTAACCCGGTAACGCCGTCTTCTAGGTTAACTTCTATTTCTTGGAAATCAAATTTCATTATCGATAAATATCGCCGTTTTCTAAATTTTCTAACCGAGAATACCACTTTATACGCGAGTTCCGATCTGTAATTTCTCTCGATGGAATTTAAACGGCAAAAAAAAGAATGTTTTGATGGCGAATTATTATACGTTTTATCGATTTACGCCGATATCCATTAATCGGTTTTCGTGACGGAGTTTTTAATTAGTTTACGTACCGTCGTTTATTGCCGGCCGCTATTGTTATAACGCAAGTTCTTAGAGAATAATTGCGCGGACGATAAATATTAACTTTTTATTTTCCCCATTTTACACATTAACCTATAAAGAAGATCTTTTGATAATTTAAAGAGTTTTCCATTGTGGAAATTGTAATTTCACTCAAATGTTTTCCCGTTTCCATCTTTTTGCGTTGAGGATAAACAACAGCAAAAACATTTAAATCTCGCATTTTCACCATCGATAAAAGACAATTTTCCGTTTTAATTGTAAAAATATACAAAGAAATGTCAGAAAACGTTACGTAATGCAATAAGATACTATAAAGTTTTCACAAATACCCTAAAACTCGTGTAAACCGAAAGTAACTACATTTTCTTCTTGGTGCCAATTACACTTTCGAACGGCTTTCGGAATCTTTTTTATTTTCTAATTACATCAGATGAAGACGAGTCAGTTAGGCTTATGTAGTTAATTGTAAAATCACTTTTACAGACGGGAAGAAATTGTATAATTGTTTTTTCGCTTCGCTTAATACAACCAAATTAGTCGAATTGTTTCCGAGTAAAGAGGAGAGAATTCGAGGGCCAGAAGTGAGAGTCAAAAAGATCCTCCTTCGTCACGTGTGAGGCTTTCATTAAAATTCCGCATTTTTTCCCGATTCGCGTATGCTAATTATCGACGTATTAAGGTTTCTTATTAATTATTTTTATACGAGATTCAGATTATAAAAATCGATAAGCTTAATTACAGTTTTGACGCGAAGACAATAATGTAAATTTTATTTTGACGTCAAACTCTTTTTTGTCGAAAAGTTTTGAAATAATTACAAAAAAAAAAAAAAAATTCTAGGAGAAGGCGACCTACAAACTTTTTCCTAATCAATGTCAAATTTCGAACCTGCAATTGTCGTCGAATTGAGTTATTCTTTGCAAACTGGATAATATAATATTACCGGCAATAAAGTCGACCGAACATTTATATTATAGAAACGAATTATAATTAAAAGATATTCGGTTCTGTCTTGTTTTCGTGCGGATAATAATCGAGTAATCGATAAACAGGCTGTGAGGAGTTTATTAGCTTTATATCAAATTTCTGCCAATTTATTGCGGATTTATTTACAAATACATTTTTCAGAATTTATTCTCGATTCGTAAATGTTGCCTGGAAGAAACTTGGCAAAGGTCCGAGTGAAAAACCAGTTCTTTCGTAAATAACTGCCACCTGTTTTTTCGCTTCGCTCGTTATTTATTACCGTATTAATTAATTCTTCCCTTCCTGGCAGAATAGCTTTAATTTTTAAAGTTTATAAATCGCTTGGCATTTTTTCGACGGAAAGATCGATAACTATATTAACTAATCATTGCAGTTTTTACCGACTCCATTATAAGAAAATAACGAAAGTCGTTTTAAAAAATTCGACAACCCGTTGCCTAACTTTCCCGGCAAAAATGTTAAAATTGTGGTAGCGCTATCTGTTACGATGTTTTATTGGATATATTATAATAGATATATCGTGTCATTTATTTAATAGTTTTATAATTCGTTTTGCCATTATAATGTGGAAAAAATTCGTTTCCGCAGGCTATGTACAGTACTTCGTTCATTGTTCTTCGCTATAAATCATGGTTATTAACATTGTCGATAAGACTATTGTTGGTTAAGATTAAAATAAGATTACATTAACAAGTAATTTATTACTATTTGTTAATGTAATTTGACGGTAAAGAAAATAGTAAATAAATGACTATTTTCTTTATCGTCTTTAAGATGACACCGCAGAAAGAAAACCATTAAGGTGAGACGGCGGGATGTGACGGGTCATTTGATAGGTCTACGCGTGTCCTATTCGAGGCAAAAGAAAACTGTTATCTAAATGTGTTACCGTGCGGGGCAGCCGCAGTGGTGCGTTAAGAAATATAGCACCCCTAGACCCCCGATACTCGGGCACCTTCGAGGTAATTGTACCACTTTTAAATATTGAAATTGTGCGAAACGAATTGTTTGTTTAGAATACAGCTACAACACAAAACGACTTTTTTACACAATCTTAATTCGATCTTTTTATAACGGTAGAATCGATATAAAACTGATATGTCTTATCTTGTCCCTAGTTAAACTTTAACTCCAAGCAAATTTGTTTTGTTCTATATACAAGTATAATTACTTTTTCATTATTTCATTGTCATTATTATTATTTTGAATTGTTGCCTCTAAACTCTCGTCTAGGGTCATTCGTTTTGTGGAAATAGATGACCTTGTGCGCTGTTAAGACAGGTAATTACGGCGAAATCTTTATAAGTTAATTTTGTACAATTACTGTAGTCTATAAACTTAATAATAATAATATTATTAATATTAATAAAAAGTGCGAAAATAAATAAGAAAAAAAATAAAGATTTATAATTTAATAAGACCAGTACTTTTATTTTCTTTTTATTTTGTAAATTAAGCTTCGTCTTTTAAATGTGCAATTTCAGTTATAACTGCAGTTATAACACGAAAAAATATATACATTTCTTCGTTGAAAATATTGTAAAATAATAAGAAAATTGAAGGAAATAATCGAGTCGGCCTTTTGCGGGGGAATAACACGAAGGAAACGTCCACGTATTTCCGTAATATCATTTTATCTTACATTTTCCTTACATTTTTTTAGACCATTGTTGATTCGATTGTCTTCTTGCTCGGGTCCATCCTTATAACACGCTTAAAATTATTCCAGAAATTCCTAAATCCGATTACATTTATTTAATTCTTCTGAAATTGCACCATTACGTCACATAATTCTAACTTATAACTGTTCTAACCCTCGTCTTCTTTCTTTTCAATCTATTTACGTGTACCAAATTTTGTCACTGGAAAGCTCTCGCGTTTTATCTTTTTCTATTCGGGCTCCTTTCACTCACAGAATTTTTACATTTATGACCCTGTCAAAAATTATTATTTATTAATTATTGAAAAGAAGCCACAATGCTATAAATTGCGTAATTAAATTTTAACGTTTTATCGGCTTTTGATATCCTTGCAAAAAGTATTTATTTATCGTTTTCCCGGGGGTCTGAGTTTGACCGACGGACTTTGTCTCGTATAAATTTTTATAAACTTGTAATTGCGAATCTTCGCCATCTTAAAAGATTTGCATCTGTTATAATTCGCTGGGTTCAAAATATTAAAATAAGGCTTTCCGATAATAAATATCCGTGGCCCGGAAGAACATCGTTAGGCCTTGGATTAATTGTTCCGAGAGAAGACGATCGATATGCAATTAATACGGTCTGCGACAACTTCCATCGACGTTCGATTACGGCCGAAGAACAAAATCTTAAGAATTTGCACGCCGCGGAACTGGAAATTCTTTTCCTTGTTGGTGTTTTATAAACACAAATATTTTCGGATTCTTTCTTAATTACGTTCGTGTTTACGACAGGAATTCGTAATTACTTCGGAAAGACATTTTCTACGCGTGTTACTTCGAACACGGTTGTTAAACCAACCTAACATTTGCTTATTAACACGATAATCTTTTCGCCTTTCGATAATCTTTGCCCCTGTCTTTTGCCAGTTTTCTCCACCGGTGCTAGTTAATAGTTATAACTGTTAAGATATAATGAAATAATTACTTGCTAATATTTCGTGTTGGGTATATTATGTGATGTTCGATTAATTACCATTCGAACAGAATGTAATCGATATGATTTACATAAATATCACATTCGACATTTAAATAATATTATTTTATACTTTTGTCGCCGAATAATTATTCTCCCCTTCTACTTTTATCGATTGATTTATTACAGGCGAAACCGGTTTCTCGATTAAAGGTTTTACGCAATTTAATAATTACTTATTGATTTTTATTTTATTTCATACAAATATAAAATCGGATAATTAATTATAAATAAGAATAATTATGCATATTTTCAATCAGTAAACAAATAATTCAACTTTTGACTTTTTTTAAAACCAGTTTCCAGTGGTAAATTCGCCTTTCCGCCTTCGACCCGAATAAATGAAATTTATTAACCTTGGAAGTCTCCCGAGAACGAAATCGAAACAGGAAATTGTTTTCGGAGTATTCCGAAGACTCGTATTTTAGTTNCCGTCTTTAAGATGACACCGCAGAAAGAAAACCATTAAGGTGAGACGGCGGGATGTGACGGGTCATTTGATAGGTCTACGCGTGTCCTATTCGAGGCAAAAGAAAACTGTTATCTAAATGTGTTACCGTGCGGGGCAGCCGCAGTGGTGCGTTAAGAAATATAGCACCCCTAGACCCCCGATACTCGGGCACCTTCGAGGTAATTGTACCACTTTTAAATATTGAAATTGTGCGAAACGAATTGTTTGTTTAGAATACAGCTACAACACAAAACGACTTTTTTACACAATCTTAATTCGATCTTTTTATAACGGTAGAATCGATATAAAACTGATATGTCTTATCTTGTCCCTAGTTAAACTTTAACTCCAAGCAAATTTGTTTTGTTCTATATACAAGTATAATTACTTTTTCATTATTTCATTGTCATTATTATTATTTTGAATTGTTGCCTCTAAACTCTCGTCTAGGGTCATTCGTTTTGTGGAAATAGATGACCTTGTGCGCTGTTAAGACAGGTAATTACGGCGAAATCTTTATAAGTTAATTTTGTACAATTACTGTAGTCTATAAACTTAATAATAATAATATTATTAATATTAATAAAAAGTGCGAAAATAAATAAGAAAAAAAATAAAGATTTATAATTTAATAAGACCAGTACTTTTATTTTCTTTTTATTTTGTAAATTAAGCTTCGTCTTTTAAATGTGCAATTTCAGTTATAACTGCAGTTATAACACGAAAAAATATATACATTTCTTCGTTGAAAATATTGTAAAATAATAAGAAAATTGAAGGAAATAATCGAGTCGGCCTTTTGCGGGGGAATAACACGAAGGAAACGTCCACGTATTTCCGTAATATCATTTTATCTTACATTTTCCTTACATTTTTTTAGACCATTGTTGATTCGATTGTCTTCTTGCTCGGGTCCATCCTTATAACACGCTTAAAATTATTCCAGAAATTCCTAAATCCGATTACATTTATTTAATTCTTCTGAAATTGCACCATTACGTCACATAATTCTAACTTATAACTGTTCTAACCCTCGTCTTCTTTCTTTTCAATCTATTTACGTGTACCAAATTTTGTCACTGGAAAGCTCTCGCGTTTTATCTTTTTCTATTCGGGCTCCTTTCACTCACAGAATTTTTACATTTATGACCCTGTCAAAAATTATTATTTATTAATTATTGAAAAGAAGCCACAATGCTATAAATTGCGTAATTAAATTTTAACGTTTTATCGGCTTTTGATATCCTTGCAAAAAGTATTTATTTATCGTTTTCCCGGGGGTCTGAGTTTGACCGACGGACTTTGTCTCGTATAAATTTTTATAAACTTGTAATTGCGAATCTTCGCCATCTTAAAAGATTTGCATCTGTTATAATTCGCTGGGTTCAAAATATTAAAATAAGGCTTTCCGATAATAAATATCCGTGGCCCGGAAGAACATCGTTAGGCCTTGGATTAATTGTTCCGAGAGAAGACGATCGATATGCAATTAATACGGTCTGCGACAACTTCCATCGACGTTCGATTACGGCCGAAGAACAAAATCTTAAGAATTTGCACGCCGCGGAACTGGAAATTCTTTTCCTTGTTGGTGTTTTATAAACACAAATATTTTCGGATTCTTTCTTAATTACGTTCGTGTTTACGACAGGAATTCGTAATTACTTCGGAAAGACATTTTCTACGCGTATTACTTCGAACACGGTTGTTAAACCAACCTAACATTTGCTTATTAACACGATAATCTTTTCGCCTTTCGATAATCTTTGCCCTTTTTTTTGCCAGTTTTTACGACCGGTGACAGTTATTAATGTTGACTATCATTATCATTAATAATTATAACCGTTAAGGTATAATGGAATAATTACTTGGTAATACAGTAGAGCGTCGATTTTCCGAATCAATTGGGGACTGGGGTTGTCCGGATAACTGATATTTCGGATAACTGATTTACGTACGAAAAAATGGTTTAACGTATCCGATGTCGAAATTTTTCTCCGTTGCGTGTCGCTTCGCGTTGAATTTTCGTCGATGTTAAGCCTAACAAAGACTATTGTATCGTTAAAAATTATTTTTTTATTTTGTACAAACAAAAGAAATATATTGAAAAATATAAAAATAATAAAAATTTATACTTCAGATGTTAATTTAGTATCAAAAACGTAAAATATTTGAGTAGCCCAAGACATAGCCAAAGATTGAAGCGCC
>NW_019384605.1:0-10674 GCF_000671375.1 Centruroides sculpturatus | reverse complement strand
TATTTTTTTGGTGGGGGGGTCGCGAAAAAAATCACAATCATAAATGGGGTCGTGAATAAAAAAAGTTTAAGAAGCCCTGTCTTAAATGCATTAAAAGGCGATTCCACCCGCATCGATTCAATCGAAAAGGGCATTGTGTATAGCGGAACTTTTCTTTAGTAAAATAAGAATCGAACCGAGTGATGGGAGTATCGACCGTCTTTGCTTTAAAAAGTCTTATTATAAAAATTTACAATAATATTTTGTATTACGTTTCTTTAAAAAACGAAATTACCTTCTAAGTTAGAAGTTTCATCTAGATTGATTTTTTTTCTTTTAATTTTCAACTCAATTCAGAGAATTTTGTTGTTGTTGTTGTATGCAGTTTCCAACAAACTTTAGTATATTTTTTCTGTTTGTGAAAATTTCTACGTAATTCAAAGGTAATTTTTTAATATGTATAAATATCTTACACGGCATTATTAATATGATTTTGGAGGTGGCGGAACGTATTAAATTACTTTCAAAAATGAAAAATAATTATATCGTTTTAATTTCATGATATTTTCTATATCTTAAAAGCAATTCATTCTGTCCCGGGAAACACTTCACTTTTATCCCGGAATCCCGGAACAAATAAAAGACCGGGAAATAAGAAACCTTATTCGGAATATTATGTTATGTTCATTTAATTACCATTCGAACAGAATGTAATCGATATGATTCACATAAAAATCACATTCGACATTTAAATATTATTTTATATTTTTGTGGCCGAATAATTATTCTCCCCTTCTACTTTTATCGCTTGATTACTTTTATCGCACGCAAAACCAGTTTTTCGATTTAAAAGGATTTACGCATTTTAATTAGGGGAGACCGGGGCAACTTCGGCATACGGGGCAAGTTTGTCAAGCGCTTTTTTTAAAAACAAATTAAAAGGAGACTTTGGTTATAGGTTAGGCAGTTGAGTTTTATTGGTGGCTTGTTGAGTGTAGTGTTTTTATTGTTCTCCAACAAGCGTAGTTGAATTATCAAGCAAATTTTCATTTTCGTTCAATTCCATATAATATTTTTTTTCCATTTATATTGAATTGGCAGGTTTTGTTATAATTCCATGATAACGAAAGTTACTTTTCCTGTTAGAAGGATGTAACTTCAACTTATTCACGTGGCCAGATCGTGGCTTGGCATTCTGTTCTCAGGGTTGTACTTAATGTTTCGAAATCATGACTAGCGGGGTAAGATCGGCAACATAAAGCCACATTAGAAGCAAAGGATAAAAATCAAACAGATGATAAATGAAAACATGTTTGCATTTGTTATTCATGTATATATGTCTTTGAACTTGCATTTCGTTGTAATAATATTAAATGGGTGTTGGATTTGTATTTCTTTGTTTTAATAGTGAATTCCAACTTATACATTGTTAATAACATAATTTTATATACGTGCCTATCTTGCCCCATTACTGTTGCCCCTATACCAGGGGCAACTTTAATAAAAATAATTAAAATAATTACAACTTTACAAAAAGAGAGAAGTTGTAATTATTTTAATTATTTTTATTACCAAACTGATTTTACCAGTTCTATAGTAAGAAAACATTCCAATAGACAATATACAAAGCTTTTTTTTCAGTTCACAGCAGTATTTATTACACAAAATTTAAGTAAAGCTTAACATGCCGATCTTGCCCCGGTCTCCTCTACTTATTGATTTTTATTTTATTAGACACAAATATAAAATCGAATAATTAATTATAAATAAGAATAATTATGCATATTTTCAAAACATAAACAAATAATTCAACTTTTGACTTTTTTTAAAACCAGTTTCCTGTTGTAAATTCGCCTTTCCGCCTTCGACCCGAATAAATGAAATTTATTAACCTTGTAAATTTCCCGAGAACTAAATGGAAACATTTTTCGGAGTATTCCGAAGATTCGTATTTTAATTGAAAAATTCTGTAAAAATCGTTAAATTGCCGATATAAACATAGAAACGGACAATGGCCTCGAATAAATCCCGCATTAAAGAACGGATTATTTCGATTTATCGACTCTCGTCCGCGGCAACGTCGACCTTTCACACGTTTTGCACCAATCAGAAGGGGAAAATACCCAATTATTATAATTCCGGAATTTACCGGAGATGCCTCCGGCTTTATCGTACTTCACAATCCGTCCCGGGCGACTCCTAGCTATAAATATTATCTGAGAATTTATATATTAACGAAGAGTTCCCCGCGTTACGAGTAGATGCCTAAATTATTGCTTCGGATCGAAATGAAATCATTTATTAAAGAATTTTCGGGAACCGAAAAACTTTTCAATCGTAATAACATCTGCAAGGAGGAAGATAACTTACTGGCAAAAGTCGGTAGAAAGCTAATAGTAAATACCTCATGTATAAAACCAATGCTACGGCATCTACTAATTTCCATTAAATCCGAGGAAATTAATCGTTCCCGAAGATTATCGAGTCGGATAATTTTTTATAAACGTTTAAATTCGTCGGAAAAGACTTCGCAGTTTTTCTGCAATTGAGGAATGTGGAGAAGTTTCGTAAGTCGCCTTCTCCTTGAAATTTTTTTATAATTATTTCCAAATATTCCGAGAAAAAAAGAAATTGACGTCATAATAAAATTTACACGATTGGCTTCGGGTCAAAACTTTAATTAAACTTGTCGATAATTATAATCGAGTGTTTCCGCGTGCCTAATTGTGTCGGACCGAACGGTAGTTATTTGGATACGAATGGACACTTACGGCACCATTCGTTTACTCCGTTAATGTATTATTTCCTTCGCATCAAAAAATTTCTTACGCTAAAAGAAAAAAAAACAATCATCTTTAAAGGAGGAAAGTCTTTACTTTAATTCACTTCCGTCGTTTTTTAATCAAAATTTACTGTTTTTTTAACGGCAGAAAATTTCCTTCCTTCTTACGTCACGGTATATTTTATTACGACCAGTGAAGTCAATTTATTTATTTTTAAAGTCAAATGGGGTACAAATTATAATCAATCAATATATACTATAAAGCTAAGTGTACAATGTGCGTGCCGCTAAAACTCAAAAACCAGTCCCGGTACGATCGAGGGAGTTATATGATGTGGTAGTCCTTTATCTCCCATCCATGAACGAGGTTCCCGTTTTTTACCCGAAGGGCGTGCTGTTGAGGATATAAGGACTGGAAGTTTCGCCTTTTAGAAATTTTTAGAACAGTCCAGAACATTCGAGAGTATTCGTGAACATTCCAGAGCATTCCAGAATGTTCCGGAATGTTCTGGAACGTTCGAGAACATTCCGGAACATTCTAGATCATTGTGGAACATTTCAGAACACTCGAATGTTGTGGAATGTTCTGGAACATTGTGGACCATTCGAAGCCTTTTTTGTATGGGTGGGACTACCCATTACTGGGGAAATATAAAGCGAGATCCGTCGTGCGTTCGAACTTCAGTTTCTTATCAGTGACCAGGGGAAGAACCGAAAAAGAACTGAAAATTCCAAAGTAGTGCAGTGAGTGAATATAAATCGAAAAGAATGTGAAAACTGTGTAAAGTGTACTTAGTGTATTTGTTAATAAAAAGTCGATTTGATTTATATTTTATACAAAGCCCAAACTTAAAAGAGGAGGAGCTCTTGCCGGTTCTGAATTTTCTTTTGAATATTAAAATTGATATCGTCGACAATATTATTTTTAGTTGCCAAAGTTGCCCTTTAAAATAGCCACTCCGAATAATAATAAGAAGCGCAGAGCCCAAACGGTTAGGAGTTGAAGGTTGAAATTTGGTACACAGAGTGCGTCATGAGAACGTACACTATAAAGGGATTTTTCGAAATTCTCCCCGCTGGAGAGAGGGACAGAATTAAGTCTTCCCAAGAATAACTCGGCTTCTATTATACTATTTTAGATGCGGTTTTTTGCGTTTTTGATTACGTTTTAATAGAGTACGTCACGAGAATGTACACTAAGAAAGATTTTTCGAAATTCCCTTCTTAGGAAGTGTTAACAATGAAAGTGTTAAAAATGGAAATGGTTAAGTAACAATTGAAGTGTTAAGAGAAAGCAACGTGCAAGATTTACAGGCGCAGATGCGGTTTTTTGCGTTTTTGCGAAAAATCTAACATATTTTTAGACCTATGTGAAACTCTTACAACGATTTAATTTGGATGCCCATCGGGGTAACAATTTCGTCCGCGAAGAACTGTACATCTTACGTTTTCGGAGGGAAAAAACTCTTTTATAACGCCGTCGATAATGCCATAGAGATATAATTAATTTGACTCCGTCTCCCGTTATTTCCGCTCTCCTGGGCCGAGTTTTAATTTCAACCCTCTTATTAGTATTTATTTATTTGTTTTATCAATCTCCGAAGTTAACCAACGATTAATACCCGGGAGGGAGTCTTTACCCGATCCATTGTCCGGGTCTCCATCGAAAAGCCCCGAATAAATTTCGTATTCGGACGACATTTAAAGGCCTCTTCCGTCGTTCGGTTCGGCCAAATACGTCTCCGATCGTTACGATCCTCGGCGGTGGGAAAAACTCGCCTTCGCTTAGTTCCCGCGTTGTTGTGGGGTGGCGCTGGCCTACGGAGGGAGAACGTCCGGTCTCTATGGCAACCTCAACTAGCGTTTGTATCCCTAGACGACTATCGCCATCTGTCGAATAAAATTTTATATCGTTCGTCCCGTTATAAAAGACGATAGCGAAAGTTTTTTTATAAATCATATTTAGAATTTATCATTATTGTTACCTTTCGGGATTGTTGCGTTTGTAACAAAGGAAAGTGTTGGAATGGAGTCAGATTTGACCCTTCGAGCTTTTTGCACGTTTTGAGACTCCGAACACCAAAAAGGAAAAAACATTCGTGGATTTATGTGTGTTTTAGAGTACATTTTGTTTAATATCTCGGGATGGAGTAATCGTTAAGAACCAAAATTTTTTGTAGAAAAACATCGCAATTGTCTGGAAAGATAACGCGTTATAACACTTCTCACCCGTTAAAATTACAATTATAAAATCTAAATCACTTTTCAAATATTTCCAATCTTACCAATCTTTCGAAAAACAAAATAATTGCGAATTACTTTTCCCGTGTAAATTCGCAGTTTGTAGAATAATTCCCAAACGTCGCCTTCTTTCCATTTAGCCTATATTAAATCTCTTTAATAAGCCGTTGTTTCGAACAACGCCTTAGTCTCTTATCGACGATGGAACTTTTCAAATATTTGTTTATAACTTTTAGTCGACGGAATGAATGTTGGCTAAAACCCGCAGTCGCGACTATTGTGACGTACAGTACAGTATAATAGGAAAGGCGCGTAGACGCGAAGAAGTTGGATGGAAGGGCAATTATAACATTTAATAACACGTCGGTCGATTAATAATGTTTCGATAGTAGGGATTAGGGTTTTCCCTTTCTCGTCCTTCGCTCGTCCCGGGATTTCCAGAAAAAAGTGATCCGTTTCCCGGGATATAATTAATTATTTTTATATATAAAAATAAATCTGGAAATCGAATGATATGTTTCATTTTTTAAAGTAATTTAATACGTTCCGCCGCCTCCAAAATAATAATATTAATAATGGCGTGTAAGATACGCGGCGATACCTCGATCTTCGTCGATAATTCGTCCGAAAACAATCGACGAAATCCGAATCCGACGGAAACCGAGGCAATTATTTTCACACGAATCGAAGTAAATCCAATCCAATTCGTTCTAGACAGTCCAAAATACGTATAAAAAACACATTTTATAGTGAATTAATATAGCGTTAAATACTAAAAGCAACAAGAAATTAATGTAAAAGAAACTAATCTAAAGGAAATAAATGGAATTGTTCGGCTAGACGCGGGGTAATGTCTTGTCTCGTAGAAGTTAGTTGGTCGCGAGCTTCTAGCCTATATCCTCCCGTGGTAAAGTGTGTCGTAATTGTCACGTAATAGTAGTTGTATGCGTTTATGATAGTCGTATCGCGGGGAATAATGCCTTTCGGGGGGTCCGTTTAAGGGTAACTGGTCCCTATTCGGGCGTTAACGATAACCGAAGTCAACGAAAACCGAGGTATTACTGTATATTAAAAATTACCTTTGAATTACGTGGAAATTTTCACAAATAGAAAAAATTTATTAAAGTTTGCTGGAAACTACATACAACGACAAAAAGATGTTTTGAATTAATTTGAAAATCTAAAAAATATTAACTTAGATGAAACTTCTAACTTAGAAGGTAATTTCGTTTTTTAAAGAAACGTAATACAAAATATTATTGTAAATTTTTATAATAAGATTTTAAAAAGAAAAGACGGTCGATACTCCAATCACTCGGTTAGATTCTTATTTTACCAAAGAAAAGTTCCGCTACACAGTTTGCCCTTTTCGATTCAATCCATGCGGGTGGAATCGCCTTTTAATGCATTTAAGAGAAGACGGATGTTATGTGTTTATTTCACCCGTAGCCCGGAAGATTTCTAGTTCGTTTTCGAGACGCGTTACAGTACTTCTTTTGCAGTCTAGTAAGTTTATTCTCGATTTGTCTACCTCGGCCGCTTTAATAGACACATCGAGCAAACTTATAGCTCGATAATTCGGTAATTCGTTTGTCTTTAATAATCGGGTTTACGAAGAAAAACTTCATACTCGCAGACTTCGTACTCGTTCGTATCCTTGCCCAATTTGCGCAACCTGGCGATACGCAGTTATCGAAGCTACTGGGCATGATGAAAAATTAAGACAGCGTAAGCGCAATTATTCCAGATATTACGGGTCCCGAACTATATTCTGTACAATTCAGTCTCGATCTACTACAGCCCTATATTGTTTTACTATTCTGTGTGCTATTTTGTATATTAGTTGCACTGTAACTGCTGAAGCTAAAATGTTTTTCTCATTTTGATACCAATAGCCTATATCTTTCAAAACGTCGTTAAAAATCTATTTATATTTTTATTTTATTACTGTTTTTGGTAAAATTAGTATTATATCATATAATCCAATAATCAACTTACTTCTATTATATTGTAATTTTCTTCGCAAAAAAATACAAAGGGGGGAGAAACGACTTTCGTGTGGCAAAATTATAGGAAATCGACAGCCGTTTAAACCAATTGGGCCAGGATGCGACTGATTAATTGTTAAGAATACGAGTAGACGATGGAACGTTGTATGCATGTGAATGACTTGGTGCGGGTTGCGAGGTCACTTGTACCCTTCAATAATTGCAACTCTCATTAAACCATCCCTAATGCGATTGTATCTATTGCGGCGAAAAACTAAGTGAAGTGGTGTTTGATCCTCCCGAATACCACAGTCGTATTGTGGATTGTCTCCGAGGTTAAATCTACGTAAGTATTGCTTAAAGTTGCCGTGTCCCGTAAGTAGCCGAGTGAGGGTGTAACTATGGTGAAAGTGGCGAAGAATCGCAGTACTGTCAACCTCGGGGATGAAAGTGTAGGCGAGCCTACCAGTAGTGTCACGGTCCCGGCTGTCTTGCCAGAGAATGAAGATTTGCTTCTTCACGTGATTGCTGATGTAAATGAAAGTACTAGTGACCGAAGACTTTGCAGCTTGTTTGGCAAGACAGTCAGCGGTCTCGTTGAAATCTATTCTACTGTTGGTTTTGTCTAAGTGTCTGAGAATGTGATGTATGAGATGGGCGAGTTTGAAGCGACTATCAAACTTCTCAATCCTGTGTAAAGCTACCATACTGTCAGAATAAATGCGATAGTGTAAGTAGTGTCTTTCGTCATTCCTACGCCTAATGCGAATTAAGCTTATATAAATAGCTAAAGTTTCCGCCCGTGCTATCGAGTAGTGTGTACCTAGACGGAAGCAAGCGTTGTGAAGCTGGCGGCCTAAGTCGCAGTAAACTACAAAAGCGGCACCCACTTCGTCACCCATCTCGGAACCGTCAGTGTAAATCCTAAACACGGGACGATCATCCGGATCTTCGAAGTAAACGTCAGGGGGCAAGTTGATGGGAGGAATGGTAATCGCAACTCGAGAGGGTATTTTTGTCTACGCAGAATTTTTTGATGTCATCGATCGAGGTCAAACTGCAGTGAATCTTACATACTCTAATAATTTTGTCGACATCCGAGTCGCTATAATCTCGCCAGGGTAATGTGACGAGATTTTCCTGCCAAATAATGCGTTTATTTTCTAAGTCGATAGGGTCAATCCTGACATTAACAAAAGGGCAGTAGTGGGTGCGTTGTTATAATCCTTACAAATGAGGAGAGCCGCAATCCTTTCAACAGATAACAGTTTCTTACGGTTATGGACTTCGGCGGCCACGTGACTCCAAATATGTAAGGCATAGAGGCGTGCTGGTTGAATTGCACTCCTGTAAATAAGCTTAGTAGCGTTAGGGCCAAGGTCCTAACTTTTACCGTAGACAAAAAAGCGTCACAGATGAGGCGCAGTTTCTACAATTACCTGGGGGATAACGCGTAATTTCAGTATTCAGGGATACAATTTATCCGATTTCCCCTTACCTATGGGAGGGAAGAGGGAGTATTTTATTGGCGAAAAACTCCTTTTAATACATTTGTCACTCGGATTATGGCGACAAAGACATTTTTTCGCTGTAATTTACCAATCTTTGAGGTTTTGTCTCCACGATCGGTTCTTAATCGTCGCAGTTCTTTTTCGCAATAATGACACGTGATTTTTTGTGTCAGCCGTCGTTTGTCAGAATTTCGTGGTGGATAAAATCCAGAAGACGAAACGATGAACGGAGGGCGTGTTTTGTATCAAATTAGCGGGAGTCGGGTTATTTCCCGCAATTAATACAAGTTGCAGTTGGCTCTTTTCAACTTATCGACGTCGGTCGATCCGATTTCGTCCGTTAAGCACGCTTGTGTTTCGAAGACAATTTTTAATTTTAAACCTTCCAAACCTACGAAAGTGGGATTTATCTTTACACTACTCGATATTTACGCGTTTATTTGCAGAGAATGCCGTTAAAAGAACAGAGAAAGAATATCGGAAAACAGACGTCATTTTATTAGAAAATAAAGTTGATTACGCGATAGATAGACGATTTATTCGCATCCACTCCCGTTAATTACGCTGCCCTCTCGGCACGTTTTAACTCGTAAGAGGAGGAGAATATTTACTCGTTCCGTTGTCTGGTAGCGTAACAAAGAGTTGGATGTAGGATGATCCGGGAGGAGGTGTTTAACCTAGTATTATACTAAGAGACGAAATAATTCATCGTTGCTAAATCATTTATTAATAAAATTTAGTTTTAGATTTAATACTTAAGACGAATTTTTTATTTAATTTCAGGCAGGATAGACGACCTCCACATAGTTCCCGTGTTGTTGTTAGATGGCGCTGGACTACGGAGGGTTACCGTCCCGTCTCTATGGCAACCCACACTAGCGTTTCTATCCATAGACGACTAACGCCATCTGTCGAAAAAAATGTTCATATTCTGTGATTGATTATAACGAAAATTCTTCACTAGGTATTTTCTGGAAAAACGAAAATTACGCGGGACCGGCATACATTCGGGTAATCGAACGGAAGATTTCACGTGGTAAATGTTCCTCGAATATCTCGGCTCGTACGCGGAATTTCGTATCGCCTTGTCTAGTTATAAATAGGGCCTGTTCCGAAACGATAGAGCCCGCATGAACTAACGACATTAATAAATAGAAAGAATGTTACCAAACAATAGAAGGGAATTGACTATTGATTTACTATATATAAACACTGTTTGCATTACCGACAACTACACTCACTTTTACATTCCTGACACTTGCGTATCGAGGACGTTGGTCGTCTTTTTAACACATACAAACACAGAATTATATTAATTGGAGGCGATTTTAATGCCAAGTTTGCCGCCTGGTATTTTTTCCATTGATGACCCTAGGGGCAACGTAGTCGAGTAGACCGCGGCCCGGCTTAACCTTATTTCTCTCAATACTAGCGCCAATTCCCATCTACTTCTGGACCAGGGGAGAAAGTCGGATGAATTCGATATTAGGTAACGAGCGGATCGCTCCTAGGGTGGACCAATGTTGCACTCGCGATATAGACTCTACCAGTCACCGTAGATACTTGTACTATACTGTACCTACATATTTATAAACATTCTTCTAGTAATACTTCTATTCGAAGTTTCCACAATTCTATAATTATTCTTTCAGAAAACTGGAATGGACTTGTAATGTGTTGGCAATTTCTGGATCGTCCGAGATTTTCATTACATTGTAAAAACCTGAAAACTTTCGCATTAAATTGCATAAATTCTTACTTTCGTCGCCCGGTAAATATTAACTCACGGTCCAAACGTATAAATTATATGTAATTAGATAAATTAGCCGATTAGATTCGTTTCTAAGATCGTATTATTAATGAATTTTTTAATTCGTCGTTCCACGTATGCCGCATCATTGAGATTTATCGCCTCTATTTCTTAATATCCCAGTCAGTTCGATCACAGGGGTAAACGCCTTTCACTAGTAATTAACCCTAAAAATTTTTAAACATTTTAAAGTTTGCCGAACTGTGGAAATATTTATTGTCATTTTAATATAACTTATAACGAAATTATTTTATATTTAATTTCTTTGAGTAAATACTGTATACGTATGAAGATCTTTTTACTGGATTAAAAACCGAAGTACCAAGAAACAGAAATCAGCCGGTGGGACATTATCCTATGGGC
>NW_019384604.1:632933-634577 GCF_000671375.1 Centruroides sculpturatus | reverse complement strand
TTATCATTTATTGTTTGTGTTGTTGTTCTTTTTGAAACCATGTATAACAATCTTTGTATCATTAACGCTACACGACTTTGTAACCCCTTTGCAAAGGCGAAAGCCATAGCAAATAAATGTTGATTGATTGATTGATTGATTGATTTTCATGATACGATCTCAGTTTCGAAACGGATTAATTTCGTATCCTGAGGTACCACTGTATATGTTTAATTTCTGCATTTTATCTTCTTTTTAACAATTAAAATACTCATTAAATATCAAAAGTGCTTTTTTTTAATGTTTATTTTATCGTAATTTGATCCAAAAATGAATTTTAGGAACTCGCTGTAAATTATCTCAGATACTTGCTGTAAATAGACCCATTAACATCTAGTTTGTGTGAAATTTGAGAGGATGGTGTTATCTTTTAAGTTCATAATAGAATGTCAGTATAGCCCACACTGACTAACTACTACTACTAATGTCAATAAGTTGCTAATTGTTTCATTTTCCTGTAAAGAAAAACTCTTTCTGGTTGTAAGTTAGTCAAAGTACAATGTTATTATTTTATTGTACCCAAAAGAATGTTTTCTTTAACATTTATTTAATAACTGGTTTTGTTAGATCTGATTAATTATATTTTTTAGTTGCAGTTTAACTAGTATATTAGTCAATTTGCAAAAATACAGTATATACATACACATATATATACACAATCCAAGAATCTTTTTAATACAGCAGAATAATATAAATACATTTGGCTTCTTTTTTATCAAGCATCTTCAGGTTCTAACTTTAGAACATAAACTGTATAGAATGTTACTGTCTGGAATATCACAGGGCAATGCTCTTCCTTATTTAATTGATTCAATTTAACATTTAAATGTAATAATATAGAATACAAAATTAACTGACAAGTAAACTAGTAATGTGCAGTACTACAAATGTAAATAAAGTACAGTAGACCCCCTATAACGCGGTAGATACATTCCTCGTTATACAAATTTCACATTGTAGGAATCCTTAAATACATGAGCCAATCACAGCCCAACACGTGTGAAGTTTACGGACTACAGCTGTTTGAAAGGTTTTCTTCCATAAAATTAATCGATTCTAGACTAATTCGACTTAACATTTCCAAAATACGTATAATTTTTTGGGAATAATCTGTATAAAATATGCTATAAACAAAAAATTGTAGGATTACTTACCGAGTGTGCACCATTCGATGTCACCATTGCTTAAGCTTGTGTTCGTCGCGGAGCAGCGCACCAAACAGTGGCCGCGATTTCTGATGTTATTTTTCTGCGAAAAATTCGTTGAACTTTGGAGACATCATTAATAGAAATAATTTTTATGGCCGTTGAATAAGAAATGTTTCTTTAAATGTTTCTTTCACAAGAAATGTATAAAATTATAGTGCTGTATTAGACTTACGGTACCTAATTTACATACTGTACAGACGATAGTAAACTCAACTTACCCACCTAAATTCTCCATAGCGTGGCGCTGGACGGCAGAAAGTATATATATAATTATAATAAAGTTACAATAAATTAAGTTAATATATAATTATATATACAGTACCTAATTTATATATAATTAATGTATAATTATATGTACAGTACCTAATTTATATATAATACTGTACAGACGATAGCA
>NW_019384604.1:629007-632505 GCF_000671375.1 Centruroides sculpturatus | reverse complement strand
TTTTATATCAATAATAATAATAATAATAATAATTGATATAAGAATGTTGGATTACTGACAAATATGTTAAAATAAAAGAGTTTCAGAGATTGGAATTATTTTCAAATGATTTAATATTATTTAGAAAAAATAAGTATTTAATATTAAGGATAAACTTAAATTAATGATTATATTAACTAACATTGCCATCAGTAATGCAGACTACTGGTTCTATTAACCTTCAGGAAATACAGTAGATTTTTTGCTAATTTGGCAATTCATTTCAGAGAGGACTATCAGATTAGCAAGAATATCAGCTTCCTGAATGTACAGGCCTAAATCTCTCCTAAAGGCAATAAATGATGTGATCTGTTGTCCTTTGGTAGTTATTCTTTCTGAAGGCAGGTGGACAAATAATACAATTCAATAACATACAGTACTGTAACCTAAGTTAACAAGAAAACAGGATGTGTGATATGACTAGCATCTTTGTGGAAATGGAAGAACATTCACAATCACACTGAGAGTATGCCAGATAATTGAAAGGATAGATTATTAAGGGCCAATTTAGCAAGAGAGTATTGTATATAAATACACTAGTTTTTTAATGTATTGCATGCTTGCTGTGTTTATATGAAGCAAGCAGAATATTAATATAGATGTAACCTATGATAAGGATAATCATAGGTTTACAATTAACAATAAGTTGTGATAAATATAGAAGAAAAATAAGGGTTGCAAGGTTTGGTTTACTGCAATTTATTCTTTTATGACAAATGAGCAATAATATGATACTTGAAAATATATAAACCTGTTTTAAAAAGTTAATAAACACAAATAATTTAGACAAAATATTTATGAAAACAGAATATGGATACCTTAATCTATAAAATGTATTCATTAATATTTTATGACATCATATTTAGCTTTAATAACAGTTTGAATTCTCCCTGGCATTTTATTAATTATACTTTAAATCAGTGGTTCTCAACTTATTTTGTTGATGTACCTCATTAGTTGTTTCTCAAGTACCCCTTATATTTTTGTATGTAAATTTCATAATTACTGCGTTAGATGTATAAGCCCTTATAATCCTTATAACTGAGTGCCATAAAAAAACTCTAACTATAAAAGTGAATTACTTATTTTACATAAATAATAATAAATTTAATCAGGTACATTTATTTATTATTATTTGTTAAGTATATTATATAAAATCACAGAATATGTGCATAAATTACATTTTTTAAAAATAAATAATTATAATTAACAATAAAGAAATTCAAATTATTCTACAATAATTTCTAACAAAATTTAATGGGATACTTGTTGCGATAAATCTTCAGCAATTTTTTCAAAATTTGGTTCCCACATTGTTAAATAGAGATTATAATTGTGTACTTACAATGTAATGGCTGCGAATTTATAATGTGCAGAACAATAAATGAATCTTTCAATTTTTGTAACAAACATAATGTCTAAATTTGCTAAATATCAAGTAATGTGCGCATGCAGTGACATGCATTGCATTGTGGGGGTACAATCCAGACCTCGTTATTCCTAATACCAGTAGTCCAGTAAAAACACAAAAAGCCCCAATCTCATTGAGAAATAATTATAGAATAGAATAAAAAATGTTTTTCTATTTTAAAATTAATGCTCAGTTAAATCATAATTTTACTAGACTACGGGTTCACAATGACATGTTATTGTTTCATTGTTCAATTAGTAATGCTTTTTGGTTCATTCTAATCTTGTCTGTCGTTTTCTATGTTAATAATGGTTTATTCTTGGCTTTACGTGCAAAAATTTCTGCTTAACAGAACCTCTTAAGGACAAGATATGGACTTGCAATCACTCTTGTTGTTGTTTTCCACTACACTGTTGATTCTTGAGACATAGGAAATTTTTTTTTTTTTTTTTTGCGCGTCCCTTTTAGCGTCTTTATACGAATACTGTTGCAATTTTTTTGCCGCGTTATAGGAATCTACATTATAGGAACCCGGGTTATAGGGGGTCTACTGTATAGAAAAAATATTTGAAGTAAATAATGATAGTTTTTAGTATTCAAATATCATGAACTAAAAAATGCCATGGGCTTAGAAATGGTCATCGTTGAGGATCTTACATGTTCACAATACATTGTCCATACATTTGATAATTCATCAGTGTTATGATTTATGCAGTTATCTGCTATGTTATGTTTATAAATCTCAATGATTTCTGCTTGCTTGCTGATTATTATGCTATGGCACTCTACATTTGCCATAGTGTTGCATTTCTTCATGACATCATATTGTTGTTTGAATCTTTTTTTGAGGTGTCTGGATATGTACAGAGTCTGGATATGGTGTCCTCTGCATTTGCAATGCAAGAGGACACCATTGTGTTCTAAGATGTCCCATTGAGGATTCTATTAATAGCAGATAGATAGAAATCATTGTGATTTACAAACATACCATAGCAGGCAACTACATAAATCACCAAATGCTACTTGACATTCCAGATAGTAATATTCCATATAGTTTGTGTTCTGAAATTAGAATCTGAAGATTTTTGTTCTGCTAGATTAAAAAAATATTTTTGGATTGTAATAACTGATTTTAGTTTGCTTAATATAATCCAGAAAAGCTTAGAAGCTTTTCTGGATTATACATATATGAGATAATATGAAATTACTTTTTACTCACTGTTATTGTCTGCCTTATTATTTTTACACACAGGATAGTTATTACTGTTGAATGGCTGAGTTAAATAACATGAATAAATGCATATTTATTAAATAAATATTAATAAAATAGTAATTTTTGTTTTAATATTAACTTTATTTTTAATATCATGTACTTACTTTACATTATTTTAATATTAGTGAAAAGTCAACCCAGAGCAGAACCGACAAAAAAAATCAATGACTATTTCAAGGTATGATAGTTTCTTTAATTATTAATTTAGTTTGAAACAAGTAGTTTTTTCATTTAAAAAATAATAATATAATAATAATAAATACCAAACATCTGCATTTCTCAGACACACAGCTATATATTTACTTTTGCACCTCCCTGTATATATACACCGTATATATAATTTTTTATTAGTTGCTTATGTTATAAATAAATATACAGAATTTATTATATTTAATTAATGTATGAATTGGATCAAAAATCAGTTAACTGAGATATAGTTAGAACAGCTGCAATTTATTATTCGTGATTCAGGCGGGTTAACTGACTTTTGAGCTACTCTAATATATATATTTTTTTAATTTCAAAAAATTTATTATAGTCATGTTGTCTCTAATTTATAATTATTGATACATAAAAAAATACGGATATTTCAATTATTCAATCATTTGCTACTATTGCACTTATTGAGAAACTCCCAAATAATTAAAAAAATGCATTCTGTTTGAAGAAAAATATATTAATTAAATGTAATAAATTGTTTGATTTGTTTATAATATAAGCAATTAATTAATAAATTATATACTTTTCCAACGTTTCATTACAATTTTATAGAATT
>NW_019384604.1:595942-628000 GCF_000671375.1 Centruroides sculpturatus | reverse complement strand
TTTTTTTTTTTTTTTGGCTAAAATGGCAGAGAATTTTTGTCATTCCTTTGCAATGATATATGTTGCCAGCTCCAGTATATGTTCCCAAATATCTTTGCTTTGAAATGTTGTGACTAACACTAAAATAGGAACAATTCAGTTTCTGAGCAATTTGAGTCATATTCTTTGTTGTGTAAAACTTTCAATGCATTTCTGCTTTGTAGATGTCAATTCACACATCTTAGGTATACAGTAATACCCCGAACTTACGCGATAGGTGGGACCGAGCAATAACTGTGTAAGTCAAATTCATGTAAGTCAGGGTATAATTTTGCAATTTATGTAAAATCCAAGTTGGATGTATGTAAGCTAATAAATGTTCTCATTAATCTTATCTTGTCTTTTGATTCGTTCATGGTTACAAGAAATCATCACATAGAGTCTTTCAAATCTCCATAGATATAACAAACACAGAAATAAATAACACAAAATAAATTGTAGCTATGTGTCGATTCCATGCGACACGTCCGAACATGTAAGCTGAACAATAGTGTGGGGGGAATGAGTAACCAAGAGTTGCATGGTGCTCAAACAAAAGACAAATCAAAGAGATTTGAAAATCGCGTAACTCTGGGTTCGTGTAAGTTGGGGTATTACTGTACTGTGCAGTTAGTTGTTGACATAATAATTACAAGGTCAAATAGCATTCAGCAATAGATGACATAAAACTCTACAATATACATGTAGCAGTCCTTTTCATTAAGATGATACAATACCGGTTTAACATTTTATAGTTAAAGTTGTACTCATTAACACTTGATTTAGCAAAACAATATGCATTTTGCAGTAGACATGCAAAACTTTAGAACACCAGTGTGTATATTAATAAATAAGTATAGAACTTTGTTATCGATGTAAAAAATTTATAATTAATGATTATATTAACTAACATTGCCATCAGTAATGCAGACTACTGGTTCTATTAACCTTCAGGAAATACAGTAGATTTTTTGCTAATTTGGCAATTCATTTCAGAGAGGACTATCAGATTAGCAAGAATATCAGCTTCCTGAATGTACAGGCCTAAATCTCTCCTAAAGGCAATAAATGATGTGATCTGTTGTCCTTTGGTAGTTATTCTTTCTGAAGGCAGGTGGACAAATAATACAATTCAATAACATACAGTACTGTAACCTAAGTTAACAAGAAAACAGGATGTGTGATATGACTAGCATCTTTGTGGAAATGGAAGAACATTCACAATCACACTGAGAGTATGCCAGATAATTGAAAGGATAGATTATTAAGGGCCAATTTAGCAAGAGAGTATTGTATATAAATACACTAGTTTTTTAATGTATTGCATGCTTGCTGTGTTTATATGAAGCAAGCAGAATATTAATATAGATGTAACCTATGATAAGGATAATCATAGGTTTACAATTAACAATAAGTTGTGATAAATATAGAAGAAAAATAAGGGTTGCAAGGTTTGGTTTACTGCAATTTATTCTTTTATGACAAATGAGCAATAATATGATACTTGAAAATATATAAACCTGTTTTAAAAAGTTAATAAACACAAATAATTTAGACAAAATATTTATGAAAACAGAATATGGATACCTTAATCTATAAAATGTATTCATTAATATTTTATGACATCATATTTAGCTTTAATAACAGTTTGAATTCTCCCTGGCATTTTATTAATTATACTTTAAATCAGTGGTTCTCAACTTATTTTGTTGATGTACCTCATTAGTTGTTTCTCAAGTACCCCTTATATTTTTGTATGTAAATTTCATAATTACTGCGTTAGATGTATAAGCCCTTATAATCCTTATAACTGAGTGCCATAAAAAAACTCTAACTATAAAAGTGAATTACTTATTTTACATAAATAATAATAAATTTAATCAGGTACATTTATTTATTATTATTTGTTAAGTATATTATATAAAATCACAGAATATGTGCATAAATTACATTTTTTAAAAATAAATAATTATAATTAACAATAAAGAAATTCAAATTATTCTACAATAATTTCTAACAAAATTTAATGGGATACTTGTTGCGATAAATCTTCAGCAATTTTTTCAAAATTTGGTTCCCACATTGTTAAATAGAGATTATAATTGTGTACTTACAATGTAATGGCTGCGAATTTATAATGTGCAGAACAATAAATGAATCTTTCAATTTTTGTAACAAACATAATGTCTAAATTTGCTAAATATCAAGTAATGTGCGCATGCAGTGACATGCATTGCATTGTGGGGGTACAATCCAGACCTCGTTATTCCTAATACCAGTAGTCCAGTAAAAACACAAAAAGCCCCAATCTCATTGAGAAATAATTATAGAATAGAATAAAAAATGTTTTTCTATTTTAAAATTAATGCTCAGTTAAATCATAATTTTACTAGACTACGGGTTCACAATGACATGTTATTGTTTCATTGTTCAATTAGTAATGCTTTTTGGTTCATTCTAATCTTGTCTGTCGTTTTCTATGTTAATAATGGTTTATTCTTGGCTTTACGTGCAAAAATTTCTGCTTAACAGAACCTCTTAAGGACAAGATATGGACTTGCAATCACTCTTGTTGTTGTTTTCCACTACACTGTCGATTCTTGAGACATAGGAAATCTTTTTTTTTTTTTTTTGGCTAAAATGGCAGAGAATTTTTGTCATTCCTTTGCAATGATATATGTTGCCAGCTCCAGTATATGTTCCCAAATATCTTTGCTTTGAAATGTTGTGACTAACACTAAAATAGGAACAATTCAGTTTCTGAGCAATTTGAGTCATATTCTTTGTTGTGTAAAACTTTCAATGCATTTCTGCTTTGTAGATGTCAATTCACACATCTTAGGTATACAGTAATACCCCGAACTTACGCGATAGGTGGGACCGAGCAATAACTGTGTAAGTCAAATTCATGTAAGTCAGGGTATAATTTTGCAATTTATGTAAAATCCAAGTTGGATGTATGTAAGCTAATAAATGTTCTCATTAATCTTATCTTGTCTTTTGATTCGTTCATGGTTACAAGAAATCATCACATAGAGTCTTTCAAATCTCCATAGATATAACAAACACAGAAATAAATAACACAAAATAAATTGTAGCTATGTGTCGATTCCATGCGACACGTCCGAACATGTAAGCTGAACAATAGTGTGGGGGGAATGAGTAACCAAGAGTTGCATGGTGCTCAAACAAAAGACAAATCAAAGAGATTTGAAAATCGCGTAACTCTGGGTTCGTGTAAGTTGGGGTATTACTGTACTGTGCAGTTAGTTGTTGACATAATAATTACAAGGTCAAATAGCATTCAGCAATAGATGACATAAAACTCTACAATATACATGTAGCAGTCCTTTTCATTAAGATGATACAATACCGGTTTAACATTTTATAGTTAAAGTTGTACTCATTAACACTTGATTTAGCAAAACAATATGCATTTTGCAGTAGACATGCAAAACTTTAGAACACCAGTGTGTATATTAATAAATAAGTATAGAACTTTGTTATCGATGTAAAAAATTTATAAAATATATATTTTACCTTAGGAAATGCTTTATTTAGAGTTAAAAACAAACAGATTAATCTAAAATGTAATTTTTTTCTTTAATGATGTCAAATGTTTAGATTATATACTGCTGTTCTATTTTTTTTTAAACTTTTTAATAGTTGTTACTTGTTATTATTTTATAGATATTTAATAATACAGTAGAGCGTCAATTTTCCGAAAGTCAATCATCTGAAAGAATTCCAGTCGGCAAATTTAAATTTTCGCCAGTGCTGTGGCGCTTCAATCTTTGGCTATGTCTTGGGCTACTCAAATATTTTACGTTTTTGATACTAAATTAACATCTGAAGTATAATTTTTTATTGTTTTTATATTTTTCAATATATTTATTTTGTTTGTACAAAATAAAAAAAATATTTTAACGATACAATAGTCTTTGTTAGGCTTAACATCGACGAAAATTCAACGCGAAGCGACACGCAACAGATAAAAATTTCGACATCGGATACGTTAAACTATTTTTTCGTACATAAATTGGTTATCCGAAATATCAGTTATACGAACAACCCCAGTCCCCAATTGATTCGGAAAATCGACGCTCTACTGTATATGTAAAATTAATTAAAAATGCATTATGTTATAAGTTTATGTAATGCAAATAATTAACTGAGAATAAATCATATACACAGTTAATTAATATATAGCATCCTTTTTTTTTTCAATACCAGCTTTAACAACAGCTAGAGTATAAATGAAACAAGAAATACTAGTAATTTAAATGATTATCTTTCAAGCAAATAATTTGTATGTTATCAAACACATGCTGAGGTTGATAGATAATTAGCCCAACTACTTAAAATTGCAAATGTATTTTACAGCTTATAAGATGCAACTTTTATTAAAAAAAAATATTAATTACCCTTGTGTCTTAAATGTGAAGTTGCAAACTCCCATGGGGAATGAATTTCCCAAAAGACTTTCATTTGCCTACATGTAATCTCTACATATCCCAGTTTTTGATTAAAAATGTTTTGTTTAATGTCCTGTTTGTGTATATATCTGTGTTTAAGAATTTCTTGACTGTGTGATGTGTTTGGTATGGCAGCCTTTTGTAGAGTGATGCATGTGCTATTATGAAGCCCTTGTGTTTTGAGACTTTTGTGTAATGTATATGCTAAGATGTCTGTGCAAGAAAGGAATACTGGCATAATATGTACCTCATCTGTTCTCCTGGACACTTTGTGAGCGAGTTTTGAGCATTTACTAATTTTTTCAGTGTATATATTTTGTGTGTTATGGGTGTTAGGTATGTACAGTATGTTTATCATGTACAGTTCGGACTATGAACAAATCAGATAATGAACACTTTCGTGAAATATTTTTATGTTCGAACAATGAACACCTCACAGAACAAACACAAGAAGTGACGTAAAATAATGAATATTGATTGGTCTTTTCTTGTCTTCAGGCAACAATTTGAAACTTTTCAGAGTGCGGGAGATGTCGTCATTGATGTTCTACCCAGTATATACTGATCAGATAGTATTCCCCCTAAACTTTGAAACTCTCCCTTGTAATTCCAGCCTTTTATTTTTCTGACAGAAACAATTTTTTTATAGTATTTGCGAAACTCATTAAGTTTTGCGTCGGTTTTTATTTTCGAAAGGTGAGAATAATAGCAAAGGTAGAGTGGGCAGAGGTCTGATGTTGCTGGGCAGTATGGCTTGAACAGGTCTACAGATGTATATATTTTGGCCATTCATGGTCTCTCTGGAAGATCTAAACCTATATATTTTGTCAGTGTTTCTTAAAATAAATTTGTATGTGTTAATTAATTCTGTGTCTATAGTGTCATGAGTTTAGCTGTCATGTTATCATATTAATATTTTCATTGGTGCATATTATGCTGTGTACATTTTTTCGAGCAAGAGCTGTTGAGACACTGTCAATAAGTGTTTGATTTACCTTGTGATTTAATACTTCATGTGTTGATTTATCTGTTGTGCAGCTTGTTGTTTGATATGTTCATGCATTATTTGTGAAATAAGATTGTTGTATATAATTGTTCTTTTTTAATCAACAACCCTTTGATCTATAACAATGAGATGTGGGTATTTTTGTGTGAATTTATCATGTATTGTGTTTGTAAGTCATCATGTTTGTTTCAAGTTTTGTGATGTATTAGGTATGGACGATGAATTCATTCATTTCTTGCATCTACTTTATTCATTGGCATAGTTTTCTGGCCTTTATGGTCAGTGGTTGTTTTACCACTGAGCACTTTGGTTGAGTTGGTGTGTGTGTGTATGAGGTAGCAAGTTTGTTTCTGATGCAGTAGTGATTGGGCCAGTGCTGCATGTGCCATTGGTTGCCAGTGGAGACTGGCATATCTTTCTAATGTGTACCTCTGTCAGGTTCCAACCTGGGCAATTTCCAAGCCAGTATCAAGCTGTGAATGTGTAAATATCATTTTTGCTTTCTTCACAAAAGTGGATATGCTTTTATACCTAAAACAGGTGTTTATAAATTAGGTGTCCCTAACATGGGGATCATATACTGTTTAAGAGTCTGCTTGTGGGTCACTCTTTGCTTCATTTCTCTCCATAGACTTTACTGGTACAGATGGCCCTACTAGAATCTCATACTCCCACTGGCATTGTTTATGATTCATTGTAACTACTGAGCTCTCTCACCTCAACAAGGTGGTGACTAGTGAGAGAGTTATTATTATTTGTTATAGCTAAGTAGTTTTTGCTGAGTATTTATATAAAATATTTTAGGTGTAAATTTAAATTGTAATAGATTTCTTTTAAACCCCTTTTTTCTGATAAATAAAAGTAAAATCTAACTTTACTTTTTTAAACCAGAATACAGTAAAAACAATTATGTGGCAGAATGCTGAAGGCTTAAATTAAATTAAACACATTAAATACTTATTTTACTAAATATTTTGCACTGAAATGGAGGTGGATCTTATATGCTGTAAAATACAATTATCTAAAGATGATTGAATTTCTATAATTGAAATTTTGATTACAATAAATAAAGTTGCAGGGACTGTACAGGCCAAATCCCTTTTTTTGGAAGTTTCTAAGTATAGAACTTTTTCCCTTTCACAAAGTCGTTAGCACTCAACTGTTTTATGACTTTCCCTGAGGTGAGAAATGGGAGGTTTGAAGTTCTGTTCCTAGCTAACACTTTCTGGTTTAGATATTAAATATTTTAAGTTTAATGCATAGTATTATAACGATTTTTTGAGAATCAAATGGAAGGAAATGATGTTAGAATATCATTTCCGATGTTATCAGGAAGTTTCAATTTTATGCTTCGGAAAACTTGCTTATTCGTCTAAATAGTGTCAAATAACGTAAAAATAACAATTTTTTAGCATTTGTGTGCATTCTAGATTCTGATTGGTATAGTTCACAGATGGTGATATGATAAAAAAGTGTGTTATCATTGCAAGTGAGAAGATGTGTCCTGAAAAGACAGTGTTTTCAAACCATCAGTCTTAATTGCATGACAATACAACGGAGAATCTCGCAAATTGTGTCAGACATTTCTGGCCAACTTAACATTTTAGTTGCAAACTGTGCTTATTTTTCTTTGGCTGTGGACGAATCCACTGACATATCATCAATCTATGTGGACGAATCCACTGACATCATCCAGACTAATTCAAATGATCTATGTGGACGAATCCACTGACATATCATAATAAACACAATCACTTGTGCTGTAGAAGTGTTTCACTAGATTTTATTGTGAATGAAGAATTTCTTGGCATCACTTCCTGGACATACAACTGGTGCTGACTTACTTACTGGTTTATTGAGCTTTTGCAACAAATCAGCACTGGACTTTGACAAGCTATCCAGCATTGCCACTGATGGAGCACCATCTATGGTTGGACGTGAGAATGGCATGGTCACCTTGCTGAAAAACCACGTTGGGGACAGGCAAAAGAAGTTAGTCCAGTATCATTGCATAATTCACCAACAGCAACTTTGTGCAAAGAAGCTGGGATTTGAACACTGCTGAAAGATGTCTATGATACTGTGAACTTAATCCGCCATCATGGATTCAACCATCAACTCTTTGCATCATTTCTTGAAGAAATAGATGCTGATTATGCTGATCTGCCCATGTATACCGAAGTTCGTTGGCTGAGCAATGCAACAGTCCTCAAGAGATTTGTGGAGCTATTGGAGCCTATTATCACTTTCCTCAAAGAATGGGGGAAAACTACAAGGAATTTGGAGGGACAAAGATGGCAGTGTGATTTAGCTTTCCTTGCTGACATTACTGCTTATCTAAACGACCTTAATCTGAGATTACAGGGAAAGATGCAACTTGTTTCTCAGTTGGCAAGTATCATCAATGCATTTATGACCAAACTAGCACTTTTCAAGTCCCACATGCAATCAGAGAACTTTACACACTTTCCACATTGCAAGGCTATGAAAGAGAAATACCCACATATGAAGATGGATTACTCTGACCAAGTTAACACCCTCCTTACATCATTCAATGAGAGGTTTGTGAATTCCAGAAATACAAGATCTACCTGCAGCTTTTTTCAACTCCATTTGATGTGAAAGTGGAAGATGCCCCTCCAGATGTCCAACTTGAGTTGATAGACATCCAGTGCAGTGATGAATTGAAATCACAGTTTAAAAATTCTAATCTCCACACATTCTACAAAGAATTGCCAGATATATCATTTCCAAAACCGAAAGACAATGCTCGATTTTGTGCAAGCATGTTTGGCAGTACCTATGTATGCAAACAAGCGTTTCCACTTATGAATTTAAACAAGTGCAAAACATGGAACAGGTTAGCCAACGAGAATTTGGAAAATTTGCTAGTTGTTTCAACATCTGCCATTAAATCAGACATCAAGAAGATTGCTGCCAGCATCCAATCTCAGCCATCACATTAATCACTTGGAGGTCCGGCCCCCAGTCAGTAAACTTAATCCTAATTTGGCCCTTCTTCAGAAAAGGTTGTGCATCCCTGCTGTTAGTCTATCTGATGAGACAGTTTAAACAGCGATGCTTAATAAATTGATTTAGTTTAATGAATAAAATAAATCAGTATATTTTTAATAAATTTGTGCATTCATAAGAGTTTTCCATTCTAATACAAATCTCTGCCTTTCTTTTTAAATAGATCTTTCATAATATAGATTATGAAGAAATAGACAAAAAAATTAATGATTTTCAAATATGAAAATGAAATATACTTAGTATAATACAGACTAATTCAAATGATCTAAATTTCAAATCTGTAAATATATAATAAACTAGCTGTTACCTGCAACTTCGCCGCACAGATTTTGTAAGCAAACACCATTTATATTCAGTATTTCAACAACCATAGTAATTGTTATATAACACCCACCATTGAGAATCAAACGAAATGTTTTCAATTTGATCAATTTTCTGGAACATTTACAATCGTTCTATAATCAAACCAATATGTAACAAAAATTACAAATTTAAAACGGTTCAAACATTTGGTTAAAAACTCAAAATATATAAAAATATTTATAACAATGTCTGAAATGTTGTCAATTTAATACACCTAAGTACTCAATAAAGACTAAATTAGTTGTAAAAAATTGCATCTAAAATAGTATAGTAGAAGCTGTTCTTCAGGTTAAGCCTTAATGCTCTCCCTCTCTCCACACTAAGAAGGGAATTTTGAAAAATCCCTTCTTAGTGTGTGTTTCCATGTTTCCAATTTGGTACCCTAACCAAATTTCACCTCTCTAGGTTCAACGGTTTGCCCTGGGCGATGATGATTTAGTCAGTCACCCAGTTAGTCAATCAGTCAGGACAAGTAATTTTATATATTTAGATATATTGGAGAATTATCAATCACCAATAATATATATGAAATAAAAACATGAAAAGACAGTTAAATGCGTAAGGTTATATTGTAGAATTAAATAATAAATTATGTTTAAATTGAAAATGTAAAAATTTTACGGAATTTTGTATATAAAATTTTTTATTATATTGAAGGATTTAAGATACACAATTGCATATATTTGATTAAAATTATTGACTTATTAATTTATAGTATCCTCAGTCACCACAAGGAAATCCCCTTGGTTCTCCTATTCCTGCTTCCATCAACAGTGGTTTAGAATATAGTCTTATTGCACCATTACAGCGACCCATGGTTCAAGTTACAAGTCGGCAAATTCAAACCGACTTAACTATAAATAAAATCAAAGAGTTAGAAAATAAGTCAGCATTGGATTTAGAAATGAGAGATAATAGAATAGACGAGTTACAAAGGGTAAGCTAATAATAATTTTGAAATATTTTTACAAATATAAAATATTTTAAAACTACTTAAGGATACCAAAAATATGATTTACTAATTACAAATATATTTGAGTATAATTATTAATTATTTTACAACAGATCTCATTTAAATGATCTAATCTTTCTGCTCGGAATTATACTACACCGGGTTAAAGTAAACAATAAACAAACATTCTGGGAACCTGTTGCCGGTATGCTTCTTGGAAAAAAACGGAGCATTACGAATGTTTTCAAACTTGAAAGTTGTTCTTCAGGTAACTGACTACTGTTAAGCGAATGCAATTCAAATTCAAGTCAAATTGGAATACCATTCAGAATTATATCACGTGGATTGATGACGTCATTCACGCATGCACCTCTCTGCCAGTAATAGACAAAAACTTATGATAATTTACAACCGGCAGAGGGGTGCATGCGTGAATGACGTCATCGATCCACGCGATATAATTCTGAATGGTATTCCAATTTAACTTGAATTTGAATTACATTCGCTTAACAATCATCAGTTACCTGAAGAAGAACTTACAAGTTCAAAAACGTTCGTAATGCTCTGTTTTTTCCGAGAAGAACACCGGCAACAGGTTCCCAGTACATTTGTTTATTGTTTAATCTTTCTGCTCATCTACTAGTAGAATTACAATTAGTATTTTTTTCACTAACATATTTTGTTAGTAGTTTCATGTTTAACCACTCAACAGTGAGGGACAGATATATCCATTAAATTCTTTTGGGGGTATCGCCAAAAACTGCCACAAAAAAAATTTACATAAAAAATGAATTATGTAACAATACTTTTCTTTACTAGACATAACTGTTTAAAAAATCATTTTCCAAAATGGTAATGAGAAAAAATGCATGGAAAAATACTTTTAAAATTTCCCACGTTTATTCTCTACTACTTTGGGGTAGCACCATACCTGACTGAAAAGGTTGATACTATTCTGATGAGAAATTTTTTTCAGATCTTTGTCTGGATATTTTTCTGCATTGTCTGTCTTAAGTATTTTAATAGTTTTGTTATTTTGATTTCCGGCAAAAATTTTAAATTTATAAAACTTTTCTTTAAAATAAAAGCACCAACTATCATATTCCATAACCTGAAGATGGCAGTGAAAACATTTGTTCTTATAATAAATTTTTTCATTTTAATTGGATTACAGGTGATAGTTGGTGCTTTATTGTAATCTCATCCAGTTTTGCAATATCTTTTCTTTAAAATTTTTGTTTTTTATTCCTTAAAAGTGAAATTGCAACACCACGAAGGAATATACTTAGCCATATGCAAATTGCTGGATCAGTGGCGGTGACAGAGGTATGCAAATGTTTGCATACACACATGCATGTGCTGTCACGTGGTATCCAGTTTCAGGCTATAACAACCAACAGACAGCTTTGGTCATAAATGCTATCAGCAATGGTTTGCAGCTTTGAACTTTCAAAGAATCATAGAAAATGCTTTGAAGATGACAGTGAGCTGAATACCACCAGTTAATGGCTGGGGAACGAGACCATATCCTAGAGCTGCATGACCTCAACTTGTCAATGCACACTGTTGCCATGTGTTGGGCACAAAGTGAGTATCATCTAGCAATGTGTGACATGATGGAACACGGGAACATCTGCAAATACTGAAGAGGAAGTGGATTGCACTGGTGCAATCCACTCCCTCTTCAGTATTGTTTGGCTCTTCAGAGTGTAAAGTACTATTTTTAATTTGTTGCTCTACAACGATATTTTTCTTAGAGCCGGGACCTAACGGGTACTTTACGCGGGTTCGCGTTTGTTAGTTGCCAGGCCTGGACTTTTAGCGTGCACCGAAATAAATTAAGGACAAAGTTAGTCACAAAAAAATCTCAATAATAAATGTTTAATCAAGTTTAACCAATACTATGTACAAGATTTATAAACAAACAACAAATTTATTAATCAAAAATCAAATCACAAATCAACCCGACAAACTTAAGTCTTATTCTAACTTAGAACTATTCCCCTTGGAATTCCGACAAAACAAAATCCAATTCTTAACTTAGATACAAATTCTCTTATAACTATCAATCCTAACCGTCACCTCAATTAATACTCGGAACCTTTTCTTCTACTCAAGACTTTCCTATTTCCAAATCACCAAAATCGAACCTTCAATCTCCTACTAGGATTTCCTATTCGACACCTATTCACTGCTACCAGCAGACCAACGCTTTCGGTTCAGGAGCTCACCTCTTCTGTCTTCACTTGAGCTACTGTACTTATAGTATGAGGTGACGTCACAGTTCTACTGTAGCCACTCCCCTCATTTACATATCTACACGTAACATTGTTTTCTCTTCGTTATCTGGTAGCTTATTTCTCGACAATACTTTGTTAACCTTTTACAGCATTTCTTTAACAATTATCGGGATGTTTTGTTAAGGTTACACAAGTTCCTAGAAAGTCTATTGGGGTGTCCCCCCCTTCAGTGCGGACTTACAATTCTGCCGCTCGGGCGTGCACGTGAGTGCAATGCTAGCTATGGCGCTATCGTTTCGTCGTCGGTGAGTTGGTTAATCTTTTATCTTCTCGTTTTGAACGTTAGGGTGGTGGGTGAGGAAACCTTCGTCCTAACCAAACATAAGCCCCAAACAAAGATATAATAAAGCAAAGTAAAAGTAAACTAAAAATAAAGCACGGACTTGGTTCCTTACACCAGCTGTTCGGCAAATCTGCAAGTCTGTGTGCTGTCGTCAGACAGCACACAGACTTGCAGATTTGCCAAACAGCTCATGAGGACTTGTTTGCTTCAGCACATGACATCTGAAGCTGCCTGTTGCTATCAACAGGTGCATCTGTGTTCACCTAAACCATTTGCATCAACTTGCATGAAATTGGGATGCATGCATGACAACTAGCATTAATTCCATTGGGATACCATTAATCACTTGACACAGGATTGCATATCTGGCATAGTGTCATTGTCATCACAACTGGATCATTGAATGGCATCATATATTGTTTATGAATCCAGCTTCTGTTTTGGATGAATGATGGACATGGATTGGTATGGTGGTATCCTGGAGAACACTACATGTTCCAACCCTTTTTGCCAAGTGTCACACTGAGCATTATGTTCGATCAGCAGACAGTCCTGGTGCATATTTCCAGTATTCTGAAAGCAGACCAGTACATCACATGAATTGTGGGGCTTGTGGTTTGGTCAATGGTGCAGGCCACATCCAGCACAGTGTTCCAGCTAGGCAATGCCCAACTGCATATCACACAAACTCTCACTAGCCTGAATGGAATTTATATCCTTCTCTGGCCAGCAGCTTCACTAGATCTCTCTCCTGTCAAACACCTGTGAGATCTCATCTGATGTGAGGTGCACTGGGAACTACCATCACATAGCATAGACAGTATGCATGCCATAGTGGACATAACTTGGCAAGGGATACCTCAGGTCACCATTAATTATCTCATTGATATTATGCCTCATCATATAGTGGCCTGTATAGCTATCCATGGGGGCCATATTTATTACTGAACTAGCTGCAAGGACCCGCTTCGCTGGGTTTTTATTTGTATGTAATATAGTTTTTTTTTATATATATATAAAACAGTTTTTTTAAGTAATATAGAATATAGCTGCAAGGACCCGCTTCGCTGGGCAAAAAGTAACAAGTGAAGATTAAGATAATTACATTATAGCCAATCTTACCCATTTTTGCAGAATGCAAGAATTAGGTCCCCCGTTTCCAGACTAATTAGAGACCTGGTCACGATTCTATTTCTGAACGTCTCCTGTTCACGTCCAGTCAAACGAGCTATTTTCAACGTTTCTGGAACATTTACAATTGTTCTATAATCGAACCAATATTTGAATTTTGTGTTCGAATTAAATTTGAATAAATTCGAACATAACATTTGAAATAGAAAACCACTTTCAACCACTTTCAGCCCCATATCTCTCGCACCCTTATAGCTATTGAGACACAACCCCCATAGTGCACGAATGGAGACTTGGGGCTACTACCACATACAAACACCATTCACATGCGATGTGTAGTTTTGGCGGAAAAGTGAAATATAGGGACACACACATCCATTTTTATATATATATATAGATAAACAGATATCTGTTGCATATCTCTGTTGTCTCTACCAGTCCTGCAATGTGGATGTGTGTATGCACATTTCTGCGTGGTGTTGTGATTTCACTTTTGAGGAGTGTAGGAAAAATATAATTTTTTTTTTTTTAAATTAATAAATGTAACAGTTAATTAAGCATTACATACTCATTTCTTTCACTTCTATTGAACCACACAAATCACTGTGCACCAACTTCAAAACTTCATATATATATTTAGATTTTTATCTTTCCTTGAATGAGTTATCTACTTGTTTAGTTTTGACACTATCAATGCCAGAATTTTTACCAATATTATTTGCTTTGAAATCAATATCTATTGTCATGACTTAATTTTTTTCATACTTTTTTCATTTAAATCTAATTTCCTATGCCATAGTTCTTTATTTTATACAGTCATATTTGTCTTGTTTTTATAATCTGGCAAGAATTTAAATGCAAGTCAATTATAAAATTATACTCAAAAAATTGTTGACAAGAATATTTATAAATGATTTATACCTAAGTGATAAATTATTCTTGTTAAAAAAAACTGTAGTAATTAAATATAATCGTTTATAAAATGTGGTTTATGGTAACTTTTGAAGAAAATGCTATTTACTAATTATCATATACTTTTATTTTTTGTATGATAATCTCAGGATAATTTACTAATTTTAAGAGGTTTGTTCCTATTGCAGGCCAGTGAAGAATTAAAACGTCAGATTCAAGCTCAACAAAAATTAATAGAAAAGCAAAAAGAACAACTAGCTAAGTGTTTAGATGTTACTAAACAACTTTTAATTGAAAAGGTAATTTTTATTAACGGTCATCTGTTTATTAATATAAATTGTATACTTTTTTTTTATGAGAACAATACTTTATGCACCTTCACTTTTAATGAATTTAATGTGTTAATGATCATTAATGCATTAATTTCATCTATGATTTTGATGAATTTAATGCATTTGTCATATATTATTGTTCATGTATAAAGTTAAAGAAAGAACTATAAAGTTTTGAGATTTTCTTAAACTAGTCATCAGCTTTTATATAATGAATGGTAAACTTTTAGAACATCTACTTTATAACTTTATATTACAATGTAATATTCAGTTTAAAGATTTAAATAAAAATTTAGAATTTACAAATTCAGTTAAAAATTATTAAATTTGGAAAAGTAGCAAATAGTATATTTGTATATGTGATATGTCTTAAAAAATGAAGTATGAGGCTTATATTTCTTGTCTTGTTAAATATAGAAATTTGAGTTTTTTGGGCATATTAGATCAAAAAATTACAACTGTATTTTCATATATTGATCTTCACTATTAAAGGTTAAATTAGTTAGTAACTTAAAGGTTTTGAATGATAAACGTATTTTGTAGAATATTATTTTAAAGAATTTTTAATGCAATATTCAATGGTGCAATCAGATTTGAAATTGATCTAATTATTCAGAAAAACCCTATTAGATTCAGAACATTTATTTTTAGAATAATCACTATTATTCATGATTAAATAAAAGTCCCTGAATATTTAGCTTATTCATTTTCTTTAACAATTATTCATGCTAAAAAATAGTCAAGTATTGAAGTAAATAATTTCTAAAACAGTGTTTGAATTTAATTCTATATAAACAATATAGATTATTTTTTCATTCTCTAATTTTATTGAAAGATGCATAGTAACATGATTTTTGTTATAATTATTAATTTTGGATATAATAACCATTAGATACTGATTAATCACACATCACAAAAATCTTTATTAACTACTTTAAATCCCTGTATGCAGTTTAGTGTTTACAATGGCCTTCCTCAGCCAAACTGCAATTTTTTCCTCAAGAACTCAACAATAGATATGTTATGCTTATTCTGTTGTTCATCTTTGATTTTAAGTTGCTTTACTAACAATCAACATGGACAACAATAATAAAATAACTTGCATCTATAATATGTATAAAATTCCATTATGTATAAGGTTTTTTTTATGTATTATTATTATTGTCAATGTTGTTCATCAGTAAAGCTTTTTAATGTCAAATATGAATGGCAGAGTAAGTATAAATATATCTATTGTTGAATTTTTTTAGGAAAAAAATCACAAACATGTTGAGGAGGGTCATTGTAAAGGTCAAAATGCATACCATGAGTAAAAATAGCTAAAGATTTTTGTGGTGTGTGATTAGTCTATATCTAATGGTTATTGTAACAAAATTTAATAATTATATAAACATATACACAGACAAAAAAACATAAGAACAAATAGTTTTTGATTTTTCCTTGTAATATCTGATTATTTTAAAGAAAATTTTCACTGAAAAAAATTTACTTACTTTCACCTTTAATATAACTTATAGATAGTTTTTCTGGTATGATGTCTGAATGATTACTTTAATTTCAAATCTGATTGTTAGAAATTTTGGCATTACAATTGTTCTGACCTGTAATGATCAAAGATCAAAACAGCAGGAAAATCCTAAGTTTGAAACCTTTGGCTTATTAATATATCTAAACTTTCTATATCAGGGTCAGAGGTATACTTGAAAACCTGTCATAGTCTTTTTAAAGAACACCATATATTAATGGTTACCATATTCAAGTTTTGGATATCAATTAGTAAAAGTAACATTAGTTTTTATATGTTAGTGCATATATCTTAATATTTACAAATGAGTTGAAACTTTGTGGTTATAAACAGAGATGAACTGTTATTAAAGAAAAGTTATATAGTCAAGTCCACTTAAAAAATACTCTCAGAATTACTATGTCATATTCTTTATCCAAAGTACACCCAGAGGGTTGTTAATAGTATTATACAAAGATCACCCAGAGGGTTGTTAATAGTAATTTATTATCTTTCATTTTTTCATGTCTTAGGAGCTTTATATAACTTATAACACACTTGGTAACATAAAAATTCATTATCACACAATTTTACTGTACTTACTTACATATTGGTTTCCATTCCTATATCATCAGTAGTTGATGCAGAAGAACTCAAAGGAAGACTGACTGAAAAGTTTGAAATATTTGAATAATTAATAAGGACTTTTATCAACATGTGCATGGCAATTGTGTTGTATATGGTCCAATAAACCATATTTATCATCATAATGTTTTTAAAAATAACATTTGAAATTCGAACATATATATTTTAATTTCTTTTGTATCGATGGTGAGGGCTTAAACCAAGGGTCGCCAAACTTTTTTGATTGTCAATCCCCTATAAGTTTTCGAAACCTCACAATGATCCCCACCAAAAAGAAATGTATTAAAATAGTAAGTACTTTGTTTTGCTTGTAACAACAAGCAAAACAAAGTATTTACTATTTTAATACATTTCTTTTAATTTTGCATTTTTTTTTATTTACTGTATATTTGTTAATAATAATTTTTGTAACTGACAATCAGTGAGACAGATAAGCTTGATCCTTAGCTCCCCCTTATCCTTAGCTTAAGCTTGATAATTGACCCCCATTAATGTTATATCGACTACTTTGGCGACCCCTGGCTTAAACCCTTGTAGTCCTTCTTTGATCAACCCTTTATATCATCAATTTTATTGTTTTGTTGAATAATTTGTAAATGCAGTATATTTATTAGTCAGATTGCTTTCACTTCTTACCAGAAATACATTAGGTATTGCATTAGACATTACCTTGCAGTTTAATGGTTTAATTATGAAATTATAATTTATTAATATAGTAAGTAACCTAGCTGAAAAGATGTGAACATCCTTGCTCCAAAATATCTTGATGCTTTCTCATGGAACGTACAGTATAAAAACAAATAAGTACAGTATCTTGTTAAAGTAAGGTCATGTGACCTGGTTGCTAATCACTTTGCTTTGTTCAAACATGCAATCCATGTTGTTGTTCATATATATTTTATTATATCTTTTTAATATGTAATTGCTTTTCATGTGTGTCCAATAAAACCTGTTCATTATGATTTTGTAAGAAATCTTTTGACTACAAGTGTATTAGAAAACTGACCAATGGAAAGTTTCATCAAATTTCCAGATAACATATATTATAATGTAGGTTACTGTAAGATTAACCCGTTCTTGACAGCCGGCGTATAAATACACCGTTGCATACACTGCAATTTTTAATGTTAATGTTTAATTAAACATAAAAAATACTTAAAACTGAAAAAAAAAACGAAAGAAATGCCTTAATTTTGAAGAAAAAGCTTCAAACTTTATTTTTTATTGTCTTGCCTTTCTGTGAAATTTGACACTGATGAGTCATTGTTTACACAGCTGGATGACCTTGAACACAGCTGGAGTTGGATTTCCCAGGACATTCTCATAGAAGTCTCGGGAGGCGATGGGTTTATAGTAGGGTGAATAATAGCTGGCCGTATATTTTTAAATATTTTTAAAAAATTAAAATTTTTATTGCAATTTCCGACCCTCCCCTAGTTAATTAAATTTATATATAATAAAATCTATTAATTAAAAAAAATTAAAAAACTATTGGAGGTCGTTTATGACATCAGAAAGTAGCTTTAAATAACTTTACCGAAGGAAAATCCGTGCCCTAGAACTTTAGAACGATGAATTAAATTTGATTAAAAAAAATCCCATTAAAAAACAATTAAGCCTTAATTGAGTCTTATTAAAGACTAATTAAAATCGCGATAAAATTTTTTCGCGCGGGAAAATTTTTTTGAAAAAATTTGGAGACTTAAAAAACATTCCAAAAATTCAAAAAAAAAAAAAATTTTTAGGGGGCTGAAAGGACCGAGTTTTATGTAATGCTATGTAACCTGCCCAAGTTAACTCGGGATATCGGTTTAAAAGGGTTAAAGATAGATTCCTATATATTTTTCTTTGAATAGTGTGTTTTATGCAGACTATTGCTGTAGAAATGCTGTAAAGGCAGTCACTTAAATGGATTGCTCTACTATTTAGTGCTCTATTAACAGCAGACCCAGTAATGTAAAACATAGGTGAGAAAATTAGGAACATGGGAGAGTGCTCCCTTATTCAGTGCTGTGTTAAGTGGATTTGACTGTAGTATATATTTCCAAACTTTTAAACTTTTTTTTAATTTTAATATGAGTATATACTTACTGTCATATTAATTTATATTATTAATTTAAACTTTATTACATGAATGTTATTTGCGTTTCATTTGCTTTATCTCAATAATTTGAATTGGTTAAAATATTAATTTATGTTACTTTTGTTCATAATTTAACTGAGAAAAGTTGTTTTAAAAGTCAAAACTGTTTGTAATGTAATAAATTATTTGAAGGTGCAAAGATGCTTACCTTATGAAGGATTAAGCATTAATAACAACTTAAGTTGTTATTAAAGTTTTGTTATTATTATTATTAAGACACTAAAAACTTGCATTATTGGAACAAAAAACAAAGTACTGTACAGTAAATAATAATTTAAGCATTTTCATTCTGCAGTGTTATGTCATCAGGGATAAGGTTACAACATAAATTGATAGAAGGAACATTCTGTAACATTTTAAATTAAAAGCATGATGAAACTTTATCTCTGGAGCACTCTATGTAAACATCACATCAAAATTATTTTTCCTAGATTTACAGTGGAGTCCCATACAACGTGGGGATAAGTTATAGGAAATCTCGTTATTGAAACCTGCATTATCACATAATTTATATGAGTTTAAACCTAGGTCTAAAAGGTGGAGGAAAAACATATGCCTCTAAACGACAAAATTCAAATTTTGTATATCTACCAGTCACCTGTTTTACGGGAGTTTACTGTAATTTTATTTAAACAATTTAACATAAAAATGCAGTAAAACCTGTCTAAAATAGAACCTGAATAAAACAGAAATCTGCCTAAGTGGAAAAAGTTCTTTGGAAAAAGAGTGATTTTTCTGTGTTAAATTTGTCAAATGCTGAATAAGTTTTTGGTTACAAAGAACCTAACCTGGATAAAACAGAAAAGATTTCACTTGTAGACAAATAAATAATATTGGTTTCAGGTATGATGGTTATCAAAGAGCTTGACAAAGTGTATTCTGAAAATGATTTTTGAGCCTTGTCAGAGAAACAAAGGATATAAGGACACAAAATCTATCTGTTAAATATTAGTCTTTGATAGAATTAACTAGAGGCAAAATCAATTACTTTTAAGAATCTAGAACTTTCAAGAATCAAATGAATTTTTGAGAACAAGCAATGAATATAATTTGTGAAAACAATGAGAATAAGGTAACATATGCTACCACTTTGCCTTGTTTAGAATAGTTAATGACTAATATTTGAAAAAGTTGATTTACATTGTTGGTTATTACAAAGATTAAAGTAAACAGTTAATTAAAATATTAAAATTCCTTGAGAAGGCAGATCACATAATAACTTGGTCTTTGTATTACTGTAATGCAATTAGAATTTCTGGAAAACAGCAGCTTGTTAAAATAGAGTTAAATTTAAAGCAAAGAATTTTGATTGTGGTGTTTGCATAGAGTGTTTTACCAGAGATGAAATTCCATTTTTCTTTTTGAATTTAAAATGTTGCAGAATGTTTATTATAATTTAATTTTTTTTTTCTTTTATCTATGAAATTTTGAGTTATGTTGTGGCTTTTTTCTTATTGATGGACTGAAGAACTATTCAAGCACTTAGAAATTGCGATTTAATTTGTATTTGTGCTTCAATAAAGCAGTTTTTGAAGTTTTATTTAAAATTTTTGGAGTGTTTATAATTATTGTCATATTTTAATTTTGTTTATCCTTTTCAGTCAATGATGGAAAAAAAAGCAGCGAGACAAAAATGTATGCAAAATCGGCTAAGGTTAGGTCAATTCATAACACAACGGCAGGGAGCTTCTTTTGTGGAAAATTGGGTTGATGGCTATGCATTCACGGAGTTAATTAAGTAAGTTTTTTCTGAAAATATTTCATTAATATTAATAATAATAATTTTCTTGAAATCATCATATTGTCAAGTTGAGAGAATATAAAAGTTCTAAATATCACTTATGGTAGCTGTTATTACGTTTTATGAATGTATGTCTCTTTAATCCGAATGACTATTAAGTTTGGTATAAATATAAAAGTTACAAGAGTTACAATAGACAAAAAAGAATCATAGATAAATAATGATAGAAACAAATTTACATTTTAAAATTATTTATGTTCTATTGATATATACCATATATCTGCGCAGATAAGATGATAGTTGAATCATAAAAAACGACCCCCAAAATCCAGGTTCGTCTTAGACCCTGTACACACTAGGCGTTTTTAAACGCGCATTTAAAAGAACTAAGAGTTCTATGCAGCCGTACACACTCAAAAGCCAAGCACGCGTTAAACGCGCGTTTTGCGAGCGCTTATAGATTTTTGTTAAAACGCGCGTTTTGCGAGCGCTTTACGGGCGCTTTGAGATATATGTGCTGCCATGTTACCGTACATGCGATCGCGCGTTTTGCGGGCGTCAGCCGAGCGCTTTGAGATATATGTGCTGAAATGGAGAACGATCATTTCGATACTGATCTATTTATTGATGAAATCTAAAAGAGACCAACCATTGTCAAAGGATTTTATAGATATTTTAAAAGAATTAAAAAACTTGAATTTATTTTGTCTTAGTTTTGGATACAACGTCGCAAACATTTCATGCGTCAGTCTATCTCGTAATATTGGGTGCACCCAAAATTCTCTTTGCTCCGCCGTCGTTTTTTATAGCGACGATAGAGGAGCCACACAAGCAATCACTTCCACATCCATTTCCAAACCGAGCCAGTGTGCATGCTCCGCTAAACGCTCGTCGAACGTTGAAAAACGCCTAGTGTGTACAGGGCCTTATAGGACAGATACAAAAAAATTAAATTGAACTTTGTATAAATTAAAACCATTATAAAAAACGGACAAATCGTAATTATTTACTAGTAGAGAGTAGGGTATGTCCACAAAATAGAATAGCCTATAGCCTATATGACGATTTTGTGAATAGTCAAGATCATTACCCGAATGCCCAAATCAGTGCAATTGTTTGCAACAATCACAAGGCAGTGCTGCCAGATGCAAGAAAATAAAATTTGTTTATTTGAAAAATTACAAATAGGACATAATTCCATATACACTATACAGTATTATTATACAGATGATGATTGCTGATCTAAACTAAATTCTTAGGCTGTTGATAGTTTGGGGGTTGTCTTATAGGACATATATTTGCTAAAACTATAAAACTTCAACGAAAATTTATACCTCATCTTATCTATGCAGATATACAGTAAATAATATTACCATCATTCAGCTATATATAGCCTGATGATGATAAAGTTATTTACTGAAAATGCTTGCTTTTTGGTTTCATTGTCTTTATACATTAAAGTAACACTAAAAGACAGTTGTCTTTTGTTTTATATATGAGAGAGCATTATCATGGAGTAATGCTGGTGGAAGCTTAAGCTTCTGTTAGGATTGTCATTACTATTAAAGTGTAGAAAAGTGAAACTACAAGTGAAAACATTTGATATTATTTAAATGTAAAAGATTTTTTATGATTTAATAAAATATGCAAAAGTAAAAATTTATAACTTAAAAAGTACTATTATATATAAAAAAAATAATTAACAAAAGAGAGAAAAATTACAGTATAATGAATAATTTGTAATGTAAGCTCAAATTGTTAACTGTGTCACTTGTAGTAATCTTACAAATATTTTTTATTAAAAATGTTTATATTTTCACCGAATGACACATTTAAAATATTTTATCTTTCTGATTTTTGTTTCCTTATAAATGCTCATTATAACATTGTACAATTCTGTTAACACCGAAAATTATTTTTTAATATCAATTGAATTTGATGTAAAAATGTTTTGTGTTTTCTGTCTTTAGACATAAATATTTATATAACGTTTTATATTTAATAATAATAAAATAACTTAGTATCCCTGATCTTGTAAAGAAATTATCTAATTTAAAATTAGAGTCAACTTTTATGTAGATTTGTTTCAAAATTAGGAAAGGTTGAATTACTTTTGACATTTATTTACATTATTGATGAAGAAAGTTTTTGATTGAGGAACAAAAAGAGTTAAATTTAAATTGATTATGAAATTAAATTTGGTACTATTTTTTCTAGAAAACAAGAACAGATTGCATCAGAAAGAGAAGAAATAGAAAGGCAACGAAAGCTGCTATGCAAAAAGAAACCAAGTGCTGGTACGCAAAAGGGTAGAGGAAATAATGGTAGTGCAACCTCTTTGGGATTAACCAATGGTGATTTTGCTAAACCAGATCCTCCAAAAGAGTATGTATTTTAGTTAAACAATAAATTTTGATTTTATTTTTTTTATTTATACTTTTTATTAAATTGTCACAGTTATGAGGGTGCTATATTATATGTATTTTCAAAAATTAATTTCAGGAGTTGTTTTCTTTTAAGATTAAGCTGGCTAGAATATTATGAGCAGGAAGAAATATTAAAATTAAGACAAGCTTCCTTAAAGAAAGAGGATACTGATTTACAGATAGAACTTGAAAAGCTAGAAAGAGAACGAAATCTTCACATTCGTGAGCTTAAAAGAATTCATAACGAAGATCAATCTCGGTAAACATTTTCAGTACAAATATTATGTTTGTTATGATGGTAATAGAAAATAGTTTGGTTTTTAGTTTTTGAATAAAATCAATATAAATTTCTTATAAATATGAACAGATATATTAATATATGTAGGCATTCAAAAAAAAATTCCTGGAAAATGGTTATTAATCATAAACTGAATGCTGTATTTACAATTAATTGATGTAAGTATAAACTTGTTGAGACTTGTTTTATCAGGTATTTGCATCTAGTCCCATCAGACTTGTTTTAATTCCAAAATTTAAAAAATGACATTAAAAGCATTCACTGGCAGTCAATAGATCAAGTGAGACATTTTATAGTGCAGTGGCTAAAATCAAGGAGCTCTGATTTCTACCAGAAGGGCTTAGGAAGGTTGCAACCTACATGGAAAAATGTTTTAACTTAAATGGAACATATGTTGAAAAATAAAACACTAAATTCAATTTGCTGTCATTTTATTTGCATTTTCTTGGAACTTTTTGGATGCTCTTGTATATTCATTATTCCATATTTTTGTGTGTGTTTTAAAAGACAAGTTAAATGGGAGTGGGTTATGCAATGAGATGGGATATATGCCAATTTTAAATTTCAATTAAGAAACTCATTCCTGTGATGCAATGGATGCTTCATAGTCATGAGGTATATAGTGGGGCAAGTTATGCAGCAGTTTTATTTTTGTTTTAACAGTTCTCTGTTGGTTGTATGCTGTCACAGATATATGGCAGTCAGGTTGTGGGTTATATGCACAAAAGTATGGTACTTATTGTTTTTAGGTAATATTATATGATTTGATTATGATAATCTTTTGGCCTGTTTGTTTACATATATTTATTGCTTTTACTCATACAATAATTGTATTTTTTCCTGAAATGTGGCAAAAATTTGTATTGTACCTGTTATATTTCACATTTGGCAATAATGTAATTAAGGATTTTTCAGTTGAAATAGTAAAAATACAAAAGAGCTTTGGAAAAAATCTTCAGATGAAATCCCTCAAATATTCAGAATATAACATTTAAAAACTAAATATATCTATGATTGAGTATTCTTTGAGTATATGTATTTAGAAAAGTCTTAAATCAACAAATATTTTATTAATATAACTTTTTAAAACCTATTTAGTTTTCAAATGTTATAAAAAAAAATATATTCACTACAGCACGATTTTTTAGTGTCTGTTTTGCTATATTCTGCTTCATAATCTTGCTAAAAATTAATTCTGTTTTTTATTTTATTTAATAAAATTGTGTCTGTGTGAAAAAAATTCAAGTTTATTAAATTTTAATATATAGACTAGTTAATAATAAAATTTTTGTTTATTAATATTTTGTAAATATTTTTTAAAAATCACAAAAGTATACCAGTTAGTGCAAATGATACATTCGAGAAAATTGCCATATTAACTGAATTGGTACAAATTAGAGAATGTATATAATAGAAAAATGGTAATTCTTTTGAAAAGGGATATTTTTAATTAAAGATAATTAGAAATGACTTAATAATAATTTATAAAATACTTAATAAACTACATGGGAAAGAAATGAAAAGATGCTATTAAATCTAACTTTTTATTAATTCATTTTGCAATCAAACTTTTTAAATGATATAATTAAAGGAAATATTATCAAATTTTGTTTGAAATTACCTTCCCTTTTCTGTATGAAGCTCTTAGTAGTAGTGAATTGTGTTTTCTAATGCTGTTTTGTGTAAATGCAAACTTCTTAATATGGGTCATTATTCAAAATTATGCCAGATATGGACCTTTTTAAAGATATATACCAAAAAGTCTAAATCCTGTGGCACCAACAGATAATGGATAATATAATTAGTGATGAGTGGTTAGACTGAGTGCTGCTAATTATTTTGCCAATTCTTCTCAATTTAAATTGGCAGCATTGTATAATACAATATTTTCTTGTTTTAAAACTTTTAATCATTGAAAGTACAACTACAAATTTTTCTACACTTCCAAAACGATGTGCAGATTTTATTGAAAGTTGTTAGTGCATTTAAAATGATCTTAATCTGATTTTTATCATTTACTTACATTTATGCTACTTATTACTATAATTTTAAAAATAAATTTTAATAAAGTTCTCTTATATGTATTAGGTTGACAGTGACTGTATTGTAGGGAATCATTGTGTATTAATTGAATCCTCTAGCATATATTATAAACTACAGTATAGTGAATTCCATACTAAATGAAGTTGCACTAAGCAAGGTATTCCTGTATGTGTGAATTGGATATTCACATATACAGAATAGAATTATTTTTATGGATCAATGCATCAACTGTACTAATTATGTTTGCTTATCATTTATTGTTTCAAGCTGCTACAGATAATTTTTAAGAAGCCATCAGTAAATAGTGATATCTTCAAACATAAATTTTGTGAAATTCTTGGCATCACATTATAAAATTTGCAATTCACAACTTTTTATTATATTTAAAAGCATTTTCAACCTTTTTAGGCCAGTTCCAGTTACGTTGAATTCTTGAAAATGGACTATAGTTCAGAACATTATAAAATCTGTTTAACATATAACTATAAATAAATAATAAATATAACTATAATTCTGTTACTATGTTATTTAAAAGTATACAAATATAGAATATAATAGAACAATTGTGAAATTAATCTAAAATAAAATTTTGCATGGAAGTTTTTAAATATGATGACTACATTATGATATCATAAACTTCTTAAATGACTACTAGGTGTGAAAATAGTCAAAAATAGAAACAAATTAAAAAATTAAGAGAAGGGTTTTCTCTAAGAAAACTTTTTATGTATGATAAACATTTAGTTATCTAAAGAAGTACTGTGGATTTTTAATTTTAAATAGTGATGTGCTACATAAGGATTATTTATAATTTGCGTTTCTGTCATCTTGCATCATTCTATTAATTAAATTATCAACAACCGTGAGGCAGATAGTAGTGAGGGCTTGTCAGACTAATGATGGACACAACACTCAAATCGAAGTGAAAACGTTTAATAAACACAAAAATGACTACATAAGTATGGAAACAAAAAACCCAAAATGCATTTCGGACTATTTTCTGATAGAAAATAGTCCCTCATCAGTTGGTATTAACTAAAGGTTTTAGTATATTTAAAATTATACAAGGTAAAGGTAAACTTAAAACTATGCCTGCTTATAACTGTTTTGTTCAGCACTCTGTATGTCACGCTACCCTGAAATATTATGAAGATTTATTACACCTGGTCTACACTGATAATGCTTACTGCTCATACAGTTATAACAGCATTTTCATCTTTATATTGTATAGCTTTAGGCATAGTTTTAGGTTTATCTTTACCTTGTATAATTTTAAATATACTAAAACCTTTAGTTAATACCAACTGATGAGAGACTATTTTCTATCAGAAAATAATCTCTCATCAGTTTTGCATTTTGGGTTTTTTCATTTTCATACTTATGTAGTCATTTTTGTGTTTATTAAACATTTTCACTTTGATTCCTGAGTGTTTGTGCCCATCATTGGTCTGATAAGCCCTCACTATTATCTGCCTCATGGTTGTTGATAATTTAATTAATATAATTATACCAAGGGCTAGAAGCAAACTTTTGTAATAATTTTGTTACATCATTCTGTTGCTACAATTATCAGTACAATTGTAGCACACACTTAACATGTAAATACAATCATTATTGTTTTTAGCTTTGTAATTCTTATGCCATAATGGCATTAACTAAATTTGTTTGTTGTTATTGTTTTCTGCATATTTTTTTGTCTTCCTATTTTTTGTTTAATATTATCTGTTTCTTTTAAAAACAGATTTCTTTCCTTTCAAAATATCATGCTATAGTTGTCAATAGACTGTGACATATTATTAGCATGTTTGTTGAGTTTGTAACATAAATTATTGCTTTGTTCTAAAAATTATTTTTTTGTTTTTTTGCAGTATATATTGGTTATCAACTAATAATTATTTGAATTTCTAAAATGTACTTACTAGTCATCACACTTTCTATTAAATAAGATTCTTATGTTTTGATACTAGAATCACTGGTTATTAGATATTAACTACCAAATCTTTTCATTTTGACTATTTACATAATAATTCTGAAAAACTGTTGCTCAAGTTTTACGAGGTATTGTTATATTTTAACTAAAGTTAATGTAAATGAAATCTTTATACATTTTAAGTGTCAAATTAAAACATTTATTATATTTTTTACATATAATGTGTATAATGCATTTTATAGTAATGAAAGAGTCTTTCTGTACACAAGTTTTTAAAATTGATCACATGAATTAAGAGTGTTATTTTGCATTTAGTCATTTGGCTTGTCATTTTGAATATACTATTAGTTTTTTTCTGATATTATCAATGCATATAAACTAAATCTTGAATCTAATGACTATCTTGAATCTGCTTTCATTATATATATACACTCAATGACAAAAATATGTTACACACTCAGATAGAATTGATTAATTACTGCAAAATTCTGTATATGATGGCTGGACTGCTACTATGTTCTGCCATTAGCACTCCAACATCATCAGCTTCATTTGCATTGGTGCTATGATAGAGAATCATGGATTGTCAACATGCCATCTTCAACAACAAATCCCAGTTCTCTTTGCAAATAGATGATTATTGTGCTAGAATGGTGAACTATAGATGAGTGCTTTCATTACTGCTCTTACTTCAAGCACTATTTGCCTTTTGTGTACAACTTACTTTGCAGCAATTTGCCTTTACTGTTGAGCAGCACACTCCCCCACTGCTGGCATGATAATCTTCAGAGCCGTCTCATATGACAGTTGGTTATTTCTAACGATGGTATGAGAGACATTGTTGGCAGGACAGTGTATTCAGGAAATCCTGTGTTCTCATATGATGCCTTTCGTGACAGGGTTGCAAACAGGCATTTCTAATAAGATGCCATACACAGCTAGAATTTTGCAGAAATATGTGTCATGATGTCATACATTGTCTGGTCTCCAGAGTTGTTGTCCATCAAGTGTGGGATTAGATGGTATATCAATTTTGACCATCTCTGAGTGTGAATCTAGAGTAGCAGTTGCAACATCTGTGGACAAATATGTCACACTGATAGCATATGGTGTTTTATGCCTCCATGCTTAATCATGTCATTGCAAGTTGAAGAACTACAAAATATTACAGGTTGCTTTAAATTTCTGAATTGTTCCACAAGAAATTGTTCCTTTTGCTATGATATTGTTATTGCTTATTTACCATTGTCTTTACAATTGCACTAATAAGGTCTTGGTGCATATTTTTTGTTAGTGAGTGTAATAAAAAATTACAGATGAACACTATGCTATACATTTTTAACTAATGCAAATGGTGGAGCATAAGGAAAAGCATATTACAGTGTTTTACTACCATATGTAATGGTAGTATCATGGTACTATTTTGTGTAAGCTATTAAACAAATAAGGACTGTAATGATAAAAATTGTAAAATTCAAAAGATGATAATTTTTATTTCTAATGTAATCAGAAAGATTTTATTTTAAAAGTTTCTTTTTAAAATACATTTAAGACTTAAATAATTATAACATTTAAGTTTGCTTCGTTCCTTTCAAAGTTTCTTTTGAATGCTCTTCATAAGATTTTTAACAGTGTTTCCTTTAATCATTGTGACTGTTCTTTTCCACTTTAGAGAAAACTCTAAAGTCTTTTGCTGTTTTTTGTTTGTTTGTTTTTACAAAATATTAAAATCTTTCTCTCAGTTGGCATTGTGGTATATTTGGTTGATTCATGTCTTTAGTTTGTTAAAGAAGACATTTTTTTATACATTCATTAATATAAATTTCAACACTAATATTTCCTTTTTTCACAAACAACAAACTTTTCAATCTACACTGGCAAATTTCTTGCCAAACTTGTTGACACCAATTGATGTTTCCGATTCTGGAATGCTATAATAGTATGAGTCTGAAAGCATTGAAAAACCAACCTTCACCTATCTTTCATCATCTAAAACCAAACCTTCTTACCAATTAAAGAATACAATTTTTGAGTTCTAGTTTTAATTACCTTTTGTTTTTCAGTCACTTTAAGTATTTTTTGTTTATATGATTTCATACTCTCATGCTGCTTAGCCCTTTGAACCATTATTTCATTAGTTTTACTTTTTTTTTTTTTTAACATTATTTCTCACTGACATGCTGCAATTTTTGGAAATGACTTTGATTGTCTTTTGGTCAGGTTATGAGCTGTAAGTACCATATTTTCCACTGGAATCTGGCTTTCAAGAAATGGGCAATGTCTTACACTAATGATTTAACACTCCATTCACTGTACTTTGGAAAATTTGTAGTTCTTTCACTATGAAATGTCTTGGTTTTTCTGGACTTTCCATCCATTTGTCAGCAATTGCTTTTCTACACACTATTTCATTCATTGTTTAAAGCAAAAGCACAGTTACTTTAGTAAAACTGATAACAGAATTCTTATTCAGCAACAATTCAGCAACAATTTCAAATAATTATTTATTTGAAATTGTTGCTGTGGCAACAAACAGAATTTTAAATAATGAACAAAAAAATTAACATCTTTTGAATTTTACAGATTTTTATCATTAGTCCTATTGTATTGGAAGTATGATAGAATTCTAATTAAGATAATTTACTGATTATTTTTAGCAGTTATTCTGTGTGTTATGATTATATCCTTTTCGTATGAGCTATATGATATAAAACATATTATATATTGAAAGGTTTCACAATTAGTGTCTCATTCAAAATAGTGTGACCAAGTGGTGGGATTCAAATAATTTAATAACCAGTTCACTGCAATCTAACTTATGATCATTTTAAGCAAGTGCTTCAACTCTCAGTAACTGAAATCCATTCAGCTTCCTCTGAAATATTTACTTAAAATATTGTTGGTGGGAGCTGAATGGATTTTGGCCATTAAAATTGGTGTATTTGGTTTTAAGAATAAAAACTAATATTTATTTATAAATTTATATGTAGGGTCTTACAGTATTTTTTCACAACAAAGTACTTTGTATATTGAAAAATATACAAAATAATAATAGCAGAGTCCACAATGTGCTTGAAAAAAGACTCTTAGTACCTCAGGATAGAATGTGGGGAAAAATTTGTCAATTATGACACATTAATTGTTGCCCATTAAACCAAACAACTATTGAAAATAGAAGACTTTTTACCTTCTAAGGAGGATTCCTAACAAAATTAAAAAGATACTTTGCTGATAAACCAATCTGCACTTTTGAATTTCTAAAAAGTTATTACCTCAAAAACTGGACAAGACACTAACAATTTAGATACCAACAACCTTGATTTGGTTACCAATACCTGTTGCTGGACCAAATCAAGATTATTGGTGTTTAAACTGAGTTATGAATAACACATTAAACAGACTATCTTTCAAACATTAATAGCTTTTTTTTTTAACAAAATGTACATGCAAGCACCCTTAATGATGTATTATTGTCTTAATCAGGCAGGCAGGAAATTCTTTTTTATTCAGTTTTAAAAAAGAATTTCTTGCCTTATGGTGATAACACATCATTGAAAGTGCTTGCATGTACTTTTTGTTTAAAAAAAAAAAAAAGCTATTAATACCAAAAGATAGTCTGTTTAGTGTGTTGTTCTTAAAGAATTGGCATCATATGCAAGTAAAAGTTTTATAAACTGTAAATTAGTTATTTGAAAAATACAAATAAAATTCATTTAGCTTTGAACATCATATATTTGAATTATTATTTTTTTATTTTTATTATGTATTTTTTGTTTATGGATATGTTTAAAAATAAAACTAAAAAATTTTCAAATTTCAGTTTTTTCTAGAAAACACTCAATAGCATTTTCCATTCCCAGGAAATCCAAAGTCAGAAATTTTCAGAAACCATAATTGATAAATAAAATCACTCTAGGAACATTTATTGTCTTGTATTTCCCATACCCAGAAACACACATTTATGAATACAACTTATCACTTGTGCTTGAGTTGAGCAGAAAATGTCAGATTCTTTGTTATGTTAGGTGGTCATAGATCAGTCACAGTTGCAGCAGTGATGAGATATCATTTACATTTCTTGCTCTATTGCATAGTCTGAGAAAGACTATATAAAGAGCAGAACAAAATTTTCTTTTGTTCTGACCCAGTACATACTGAGCTGTTAAAAAGTTGCAGTCTTATGCAAACACAGACTTTTGCAATAAATTTGCATAAATGAATAATACAGTAGAGCGTCGTTTATCCGAAAGCTGGTTATCCGAAACGTCTGTTATCCAAAAGCATTCCAGTCAGCAAATTTAAATTTTCGCTAGTGCAGTGGCGCTGCAATCTTCGACTATTTCTTGGGTTACTGAAATATTTTACGTTTTTGATACTAAATTAACATCCGAAGTATAATTTTTTATTGTTTTTATATTTTTCAATAAATTTATTTTGTTTGTACAAAATAAAAAAATAATTTTTAACGATACAATAGTCTTCGTTAGGCTTAACATCGACGAAAATTCAACGCGAAGCGACAC
>NW_019384604.1:583973-593729 GCF_000671375.1 Centruroides sculpturatus | reverse complement strand
TAAACCATTTTGAACACTCTTTTTTATTACAGTTATCCCTTGATAGTATGACGTTTTGTAATCCGACATGCTCAGTAGTCCGATGCACCTCCCATCAAGGTCCCTGTCTCCGTTACGTGTCTGTTTGCACAGAAGCATGTCGCGACGTGAATCTCCCCACCCAATTCTTACATGATGACACACATTTCATGTGTTTTCCATGAGCAGTTCTGTTCGAACAGTTGGAGTAGGGAATATTGTAGGCTACAGCTAGCAAAACAATGTCAAATATGTAATCACTTTCGGTAATCCGGACACTTTTGGTAATTCGTCACCCTTTTGGTCCCGTACCTGTCGGATTATTAAGGGACAACTGTATTTATAAAACAATTTAGTTTTGGCATAAACAATGTTAAATTTTAACTGACTTAATTTTGCGAACGTATCTTTTTTATTTATATGGGTATCTTAAGGTCAGTTTTTTGCGCTAATGTTGCTAATGCACCATTTGAGCGAAAAAAAAATTGTTAAGGAAAAATTTTCTGTTAGCGAACTCTTTGTTAAATATTTTGAATATCACCACTGCTTGTAATGCACCGTTTATGAAAACAAAACAGAACAGGGTTACACAATATAAGGGTTTAAGTACCAGGCCTGGACTTTCCAAATAAAAAACAATAATTTCCAAAACCACAGATAATAATTCACAATAAATATAAGTTTTATTATATTGACAAAAAAAAACAATAATGGGTTAATTGTCTTAACAGTAAGTTAATGGAATAATTGAAAGCAAGAACAAAAATCAATAATCAAAGAAAATTATACTTATTATATCAAATCAACAAAAATTTTATCTCCACCTGAAAAAGGATTCTACAGCCAAAATATACTGCTTCCGCTAAGTGATCACAGACATCTCGACAACCATCATTGCCAGAAGCTACCTACCTCTCCGTAGTCGATGTGCCGCCTTTTATTTAACGTTTAGTGCAGCTCTGCACTGTCTTAATTTACATACATTTGCGTGACAGGATCAGGCACGGATGCAAACTAAGTTTGCTTTTCTTTCTTTGCCACCTGTGCTTAGGAGTTTGTCCTTAAGTAAAAAGAACCCCAAAAAGAAAAATAATCAAATAAAAATAACGCCCCGAAACATAAAATAACAATCGGACATTGACTCCTTTACAAACTTCTGCCTTTTTTTATAAGGCCATCTATAGGTTGTTTAATCATCACTTAAATTTTTTCAACAGTCAGTCAGGTACAATACTAAACCAAAAAGAAGTTAGTGCAGTGTATCAAAATAATCATTATTTTTAATGTAAAATTATTAATCAAGTATTTTTATGAATTTTCACAGTACATTAAAAATATTATTGCTAGCATAACTAATTTTTTGAAATCGGAAGTCGAGAGGGTTCTATCAGTGTGTAGGTTTTTGAAATTGGATACTTCGTTGAAAAGTTATGATGTCTGGAAACATATTCGAACTTAGTGATAAATTTCTAATTATGTCGGCAGACAGCCTGGTGGGCTTCACGGTGTTTGAATCATATCTCTGCTGTAAGTACCTTTGCCAATTTTTGGAATTGTAGGAATAATAGTTTTGAAGATTTCAACAACTTTCAGTAAAAAATTCGACAAGTCATTGCGGGCTTCCTATAGTTATTTCCGAAAAATATTCAGTTGTTTGAGAGAACATTAAATATTAACTTTATGCTAAATTTCATCTCGATACACCTTATAGTTTTTGAATTATGGCCATTCCATCAAATTTTCCTAACCTTCAAAATGTGTTCTATGGCGTAGCCATAGAAACAGTCATTGACTTTTCTCTTATGAAGTAGCTGGAAAATTGGTTGAGTAGCGATTTTATCACTTGTAATCGAAATAACAAGGAAGAAGGCTACGGCAAACCACTTCCTCAACTCTTGCCAAGAAAACTACATGGACAAAGATCAAGATGGAGAAGACTTGTCCATGAAGTCACCAGGAGTCGAAGATGACTTGATGGAACTTAACAACAACAAAGCATAACTAATAATAACAATGACATCTGTGTAGATTAAAATACTTTTTTCTGGAACTATCTAAAATAAATTGTTATTAGCATAGTCCCAGGAATAGGATAGTTTCAGGACTGAACTTTTAACTCTTTTCAGAACATTGAAACTTGCAAATACACCTTATGCTGTTTTACATAATAGTTTCTGTTTCTCAGATAAAACCTAAGACAAGAACTCCTTAAAGTCCATACATATGTAACTAATTTATATTCAAGATTAATACAGAGGTCTACACTGTAAAAAGCCTTTGACCAGTCTATAAAGACTGAGATTATGATATTCAACTTATCCAAATAATCAATGATATTTTTTATTAATTTGTATTGGATTACTGCATCAGTTATAAATATATTTCTTGTATAGCTAAATTGATTATGATATATAAACATATTTGTCAGTGAATTTATCTTTTAAGAAAGATTTTTAAGATTTTATTATTATTGAGATAATTAGTATCAGACAATAGATACATTTCTCTCCTTTCAGTTTGAAAATGAAATTATTGTGATGTGAGGATTTTTCTGGGATTCTTTCTCATTAAACAATTTATTTATAACAAAGGGCATTGCAGAATCTGGAAGCATTTCTGATAGATTCTTAATTATATTATCAATATCAGGAGTATTAAATTTAACATTTCTAATGTACTNGATATTTTTAATTAAAGATAATTAGAAATGACTTAATAATAATTTATAAAATACTTAATAAACTACATGGGAAAGAAATGAAAAGATGCTATTAAATCTAACTTTTTATTAATTCATTTTGCAATCAAACTTTTTAAATGATATAATTAAAGGAAATATTATCAAATTTTGTTTGAAATTACCTTCCCTTTTCTGTATGAAGCTCTTAGTAGTAGTGAATTGTGTTTTCTAATGCTGTTTTGTGTAAATGCAAACTTCTTAATATGGGTCATTATTCAAAATTATGCCAGATATGGACCTTTTTAAAGATATATACCAAAAAGTCTAAATCCTGTGGCACCAACAGATAATGGATAATATAATTAGTGATGAGTGGTTAGACTGAGTGCTGCTAATTATTTTGCCAATTCTTCTCAATTTAAATTGGCAGCATTGTATAATACAATATTTTCTTGTTTTAAAACTTTTAATCATTGAAAGTACAACTACAAATTTTTCTACACTTCCAAAACGATGTGCAGATTTTATTGAAAGTTGTTAGTGCATTTAAAATGATCTTAATCTGATTTTTATCATTTACTTACATTTATGCTACTTATTACTATAATTTTAAAAATAAATTTTAATAAAGTTCTCTTATATGTATTAGGTTGACAGTGACTGTATTGTAGGGAATCATTGTGTATTAATTGAATCCTCTAGCATATATTATAAACTACAGTATAGTGAATTCCATACTAAATGAAGTTGCACTAAGCAAGGTATTCCTGTATGTGTGAATTGGATATTCACATATACAGAATAGAATTATTTTTATGGATCAATGCATCAACTGTACTAATTATGTTTGCTTATCATTTATTGTTTCAAGCTGCTACAGATAATTTTTAAGAAGCCATCAGTAAATAGTGATATCTTCAAACATAAATTTTGTGAAATTCTTGGCATCACATTATAAAATTTGCAATTCACAACTTTTTATTATATTTAAAAGCATTTTCAACCTTTTTAGGCCAGTTCCAGTTACGTTGAATTCTTGAAAATGGACTATAGTTCAGAACATTATAAAATCTGTTTAACATATAACTATAAATAAATAATAAATATAACTATAATTCTGTTACTATGTTATTTAAAAGTATACAAATATAGAATATAATAGAACAGTTGTGAAATTAATCTAAAATAAAATTTTGCATGGAAGTTTTTAAATATGATGACTACATTATGATATCATAAACTTCTTAAATGACTACTAGGTGTGAAAATAGTCAAAAATAGAAACAAATTAAAAAATTAAGAGAAGGGTTTTCTCTAAGAAAACTTTTTATGTATGATAAACATTTAGTTATCTAAAGAAGTACTGTGGATTTTTAATTTTAAATAGTGATGTGCTACATAAGGATTATTTATAATTTGCGTTTCTGTCATCTTGCATCATTCTATTAATTAAATTATCAACAACCGTGAGGCAGATAGTAGTGAGGGCTTGTCAGACTAATGATGGACACAACACTCAAATCGAAGTGAAAACGTTTAATAAACACAAAAATGACTACATAAGTATGGAAACAAAAAACCCAAAATGCATTTCGGACTATTTTCTGATAGAAAATAGTCCCTCATCAGTTGGTATTAACTAAAGGTTTTAGTATATTTAAAATTATACAAGGTAAAGGTAAACTTAAAACTATGCCTGCTTATAACTGTTTTGTTCAGCACTCTGTATGTCACGCTACCCTGAAATATTATGAAGATTTATTACACCTGGTCTACACTGATAATGCTTACTGCTCATACAGTTATAACAGCATTTTCATCTTTATATTGTATAGCTTTAGGCATAGTTTTAGGTTTATCTTTACCTTGTATAATTTTAAATATACTAAAACCTTTAGTTAATACCAACTGATGAGAGACTATTTTCTATCAGAAAATAATCTCTCATCAGTTTTGCATTTTGGGTTTTTTCATTTTCATACTTATGTAGTCATTTTTGTGTTTATTAAACATTTTCACTTTGATTCCTGAGTGTTTGTGCCCATCATTGGTCTGATAAGCCCTCACTATTATCTGCCTCATGGTTGTTGATAATTTAATTAATATAATTATACCAAGGGCTAGAAGCAAACTTTTGTAATAATTTTGTTACATCATTCTGTTGCTACAATTATCAGTACAATTGTAGCACACACTTAACATGTAAATACAATCATTATTGTTTTTAGCTTTGTAATTCTTATGCCATAATGGCATTAACTAAATTTGTTTGTTGTTATTGTTTTCTGCATATTTTTTTGTCTTCCTATTTTTTGTTTAATATTATCTGTTTCTTTTAAAAACAGATTTCTTTCCTTTCAAAATATCATGCTATAGTTGTCAATAGACTGTGACATATTATTAGCATGTTTGTTGAGTTTGTAACATAAATTATTGCTTTGTTCTAAAAATTATTTTTTTGTTTTTTTGCAGTATATATTGGTTATCAACTAATAATTATTTGAATTTCTAAAATGTACTTACTAGTCATCACACTTTCTATTAAATAAGATTCTTATGTTTTGATACTAGAATCACTGGTTATTAGATATTAACTACCAAATCTTTTCATTTTGACTATTTACATAATAATTCTGAAAAACTGTTGCTCAAGTTTTACGAGGTATTGTTATATTTTAACTAAAGTTAATGTAAATGAAATCTTTATACATTTTAAGTGTCAAATTAAAACATTTATTATATTTTTTACATATAATGTGTATAATGCATTTTATAGTAATGAAAGAGTCTTTCTGTACACAAGTTTTTAAAATTGATCACATGAATTAAGAGTGTTATTTTGCATTTAGTCATTTGGCTTGTCATTTTGAATATACTATTAGTTTTTTTCTGATATTATCAATGCATATAAACTAAATCTTGAATCTAATGACTATCTTGAATCTGCTTTCATTATATATATACACTCAATGACAAAAATATGTTACACACTCAGATAGAATTGATTAATTACTGCAAAATTCTGTATATGATGGCTGGACTGCTACTATGTTCTGCCATTAGCACTCCAACATCATCAGCTTCATTTGCATTGGTGCTATGATAGAGAATCATGGATTGTCAACATGCCATCTTCAACAACAAATCCCAGTTCTCTTTGCAAATAGATGATTATTGTGCTAGAATGGTGAACTATAGATGAGTGCTTTCATTACTGCTCTTACTTCAAGCACTATTTGCCTTTTGTGTACAACTTACTTTGCAGCAATTTGCCTTTACTGTTGAGCAGCACACTCCCCCACTGCTGGCATGATAATCTTCAGAGCCGTCTCATATGACAGTTGGTTATTTCTAACGATGGTATGAGAGACATTGTTGGCAGGACAGTGTATTCAGGAAATCCTGTGTTCTCATATGATGCCTTTCGTGACAGGGTTGCAAACAGGCATTTCTAATAAGATGCCATACACAGCTAGAATTTTGCAGAAATATGTGTCATGATGTCATACATTGTCTGGTCTCCAGAGTTGTTGTCCATCAAGTGTGGGATTAGATGGTATATCAATTTTGACCATCTCTGAGTGTGAATCTAGAGTAGCAGTTGCAACATCTGTGGACAAATATGTCACACTGATAGCATATGGTGTTTTATGCCTCCATGCTTAATCATGTCATTGCAAGTTGAAGAACTACAAAATATTACAGGTTGCTTTAAATTTCTGAATTGTTCCACAAGAAATTGTTCCTTTTGCTATGATATTGTTATTGCTTATTTACCATTGTCTTTACAATTGCACTAATAAGGTCTTGGTGCATATTTTTTGTTAGTGAGTGTAATAAAAAATTACAGATGAACACTATGCTATACATTTTTAACTAATGCAAATGGTGGAGCATAAGGAAAAGCATATTACAGTGTTTTACTACCATATGTAATGGTAGTATCATGGTACTATTTTGTGTAAGCTATTAAACAAATAAGGACTGTAATGATAAAAATTGTAAAATTCAAAAGATGATAATTTTTATTTCTAATGTAATCAGAAAGATTTTATTTTAAAAGTTTCTTTTTAAAATACATTTAAGACTTAAATAATTATAACATTTAAGTTTGCTTCGTTCCTTTCAAAGTTTCTTTTGAATGCTCTTCATAAGATTTTTAACAGTGTTTCCTTTAATCATTGTGACTGTTCTTTTCCACTTTAGAGAAAACTCTAAAGTCTTTTGCTGTTTTTTGTTTGTTTGTTTTTACAAAATATTAAAATCTTTCTCTCAGTTGGCATTGTGGTATATTTGGTTGATTCATGTCTTTAGTTTGTTAAAGAAGACATTTTTTTATACATTCATTAATATAAATTTCAACACTAATATTTCCTTTTTTCACAAACAACAAACTTTTCAATCTACACTGGCAAATTTCTTGCCAAACTTGTTGACACCAATTGATGTTTCCGATTCTGGAATGCTATAATAGTATGAGTCTGAAAGCATTGAAAAACCAACCTTCACCTATCTTTCATCATCTAAAACCAAACCTTCTTACCAATTAAAGAATACAATTTTTGAGTTCTAGTTTTAATTACCTTTTGTTTTTCAGTCACTTTAAGTATTTTTTGTTTATATGATTTCATACTCTCATGCTGCTTAGCCCTTTGAACCATTATTTCATTAGTTTTACTTTTTTTTTTTTTTAACATTATTTCTCACTGACATGCTGCAATTTTTGGAAATGACTTTGATTGTCTTTTGGTCAGGTTATGAGCTGTAAGTACCATATTTTCCACTGGAATCTGGCTTTCAAGAAATGGGCAATGTCTTACACTAATGATTTAACACTCCATTCACTGTACTTTGGAAAATTTGTAGTTCTTTCACTATGAAATGTCTTGGTTTTTCTGGACTTTCCATCCATTTGTCAGCAATTGCTTTTCTACACACTATTTCATTCATTGTTTAAAGCAAAAGCACAGTTACTTTAGTAAAACTGATAACAGAATTCTTATTCAGCAACAATTCAGCAACAATTTCAAATAATTATTTATTTGAAATTGTTGCTGTGGCAACAAACAGAATTTTAAATAATGAACAAAAAAATTAACATCTTTTGAATTTTACAGATTTTTATCATTAGTCCTATTGTATTGGAAGTATGATAGAATTCTAATTAAGATAATTTACTGATTATTTTTAGCAGTTATTCTGTGTGTTATGATTATATCCTTTTCGTATGAGCTATATGATATAAAACATATTATATATTGAAAGGTTTCACAATTAGTGTCTCATTCAAAATAGTGTGACCAAGTGGTGGGATTCAAATAATTTAATAACCAGTTCACTGCAATCTAACTTATGATCATTTTAAGCAAGTGCTTCAACTCTCAGTAACTGAAATCCATTCAGCTTCCTCTGAAATATTTACTTAAAATATTGTTGGTGGGAGCTGAATGGATTTTGGCCATTAAAATTGGTGTATTTGGTTTTAAGAATAAAAACTAATATTTATTTATAAATTTATATGTAGGGTCTTACAGTATTTTTTCACAACAAAGTACTTTGTATATTGAAAAATATACAAAATAATAATAGCAGAGTCCACAATGTGCTTGAAAAAAGACTCTTAGTACCTCAGGATAGAATGTGGGGAAAAATTTGTCAATTATGACACATTAATTGTTGCCCATTAAACCAAACAACTATTGAAAATAGAAGACTTTTTACCTTCTAAGGAGGATTCCTAACAAAATTAAAAAGATACTTTGCTGATAAACCAATCTGCACTTTTGAATTTCTAAAAAGTTATTACCTCAAAAACTGGACAAGACACTAACAATTTAGATACCAACAACCTTGATTTGGTTACCAATACCTGTTGCTGGACCAAATCAAGATTATTGGTGTTTAAACTGAGTTATGAATAACACATTAAACAGACTATCTTTCAAACATTAATAGCTTTTTTTTTTTAACAAAATGTACATGCAAGCACCCTTAATGATGTATTATTGTCTTAATCAGGCAGGCAGGAAATTCTTTTTTATTCAGTTTTAAAAAAGAATTTCTTGCCTTATGGTGATAACACATCATTGAAAGTGCTTGCATGTACTTTTTGTTTAAAAAAAAAAAAAGCTATTAATACCAAAAGATAGTCTGTTTAGTGTGTTGTTCTTAAAGAATTGGCATCATATGCAAGTAAAAGTTTTATAAACTGTAAATTAGTTATTTGAAAAATACAAATAAAATTCATTTAGCTTTGAACATCATATATTTGAATTATTATTTTTTTTTTTTTATTATGTATTTTTTGTTTATGGATATGTTTAAAAATAAAACTAAAAAATTTTCAAATTTCAGTTTTTTCTAGAAAACACTCAATAGCATTTTCCATTCCCAGGAAATCCAAAGTCAGAAATTTTCAGAAACCATAATTGATAAATAAAATCACTCTAGGAACATTTATTGTCTTGTATTTCCCATACCCAGAAACACACATTTATGAATACAACTTATCACTTGTGCTTGAGTTGAGCAGAAAATGTCAGATTCTTTGTTATGTTAGGTGGTCATAGATCAGTCACAGTTGCAGCAGTGATGAGATATCATTTACATTTCTTGCTCTATTGCATAGTCTGAGAAAGACTATATAAAGAGCAGAACAAAATTTTCTTTTGTTCTGACCCAGTACATACTGAGCTGTTAAAAAGTTGCAGTCTTATGCAAACACAGACTTTTGCAATAAATTTGCATAAATGAATAATACAGTAGAGCGTCGTTTATCCGAAAGCTGGTTATCCGAAACGTCTGTTATCCAAAAGCATTCCAGTCAGCAAATTTAAATTTTCGCTAGTGCAGTGGCGCTGCAATCTTCGACTATTTCTTGGGTTACTGAAATATTTTACGTTTTTGATACTAAATTAACATCCGAAGTATAATTTTTTATTGTTTTTATATTTTTCAATAAATTTATTTTGTTTGTACAAAATAAAAAAATAATTTTTAACGATACAATAGTCTTCGTTAGGCTTAACATCGACGAAAATTCAACGCGAAGCGACACG
>NW_019384604.1:569849-583686 GCF_000671375.1 Centruroides sculpturatus | reverse complement strand
TAAACCATTTTGAACACTCTTTTTTATTACAGTTATCCCTTGATAGTATGACGTTTTGTAATCCGACATGCTCAGTAGTCCGATGCACCTCCCATCAAGGTCCCTGTCTCCGTTACGTGTCTGTTTGCACAGAAGCATGTCGCGACGTGAATCTCCCCACCCAATTCTTACATGATGACACACATTTCATGTGTTTTCCATGAGCAGTTCTGTTCGAACAGTTGGAGTAGGGAATATTGTAGGCTACAGCTAGCAAAACAATGTCAAATATGTAATCACTTTCGGTAATCCGGACACTTTTGGTAATTCGTCACCCTTTTGGTCCCGTACCTGTCGGATTATTAAGGGACAACTGTATTTATAAAACAATTTAGTTTTGGCATAAACAATGTTAAATTTTAACTGACTTAATTTTGCGAACGTATCTTTTTTATTTATATGGGTATCTTAAGGTCAGTTTTTTGCGCTAATGTTGCTAATGCACCATTTGAGCGAAAAAAAAATTGTTAAGGAAAAATTTTCTGTTAGCGAACTCTTTGTTAAATATTTTGAATATCACCACTGCTTGTAATGCACCGTTTATGAAAACAAAACAGAACAGGGTTACACAATATAAGGGTTTAAGTACCAGGCCTGGACTTTCCAAATAAAAAACAATAATTTCCAAAACCACAGATAATAATTCACAATAAATATAAGTTTTATTATATTGACAAAAAAAAACAATAATGGGTTAATTGTCTTAACAGTAAGTTAATGGAATAATTGAAAGCAAGAACAAAAATCAATAATCAAAGAAAATTATACTTATTATATCAAATCAACAAAAATTTTATCTCCACCTGAAAAAGGATTCTACAGCCAAAATATACTGCTTCCGCTAAGTGATCACAGACATCTCGACAACCATCATTGCCAGAAGCTACCTACCTCTCCGTAGTCGATGTGCCGCCTTTTATTTAACGTTTAGTGCAGCTCTGCACTGTCTTAATTTACATACATTTGCGTGACAGGATCAGGCACGGATGCAAACTAAGTTTGCTTTTCTTTCTTTGCCACCTGTGCTTAGGAGTTTGTCCTTAAGTAAAAAGAACCCCAAAAAGAAAAATAATCAAATAAAAATAACGCCCCGAAACATAAAATAACAATCGGACATTGACTCCTTTACAAACTTCTGCCTTTTTTTATAAGGCCATCTATAGGTTGTTTAATCATCACTTAAATTTTTTCAACAGTCAGTCAGGTACAATACTAAACCAAAAAGAAGTTAGTGCAGTGTATCAAAATAATCATTATTTTTAATGTAAAATTATTAATCAAGTATTTTTATGAATTTTCACAGTACATTAAAAATATTATTGCTAGCATAACTAATTTTTTGAAATCGGAAGTCGAGAGGGTTCTATCAGTGTGTAGGTTTTTGAAATTGGATACTTCGTTGAAAAGTTATGATGTCTGGAAACATATTCGAACTTAGTGATAAATTTCTAATTATGTCGGCAGACAGCCTGGTGGGCTTCACGGTGTTTGAATCATATCTCTGCTGTAAGTACCTTTGCCAATTTTTGGAATTGTAGGAATAATAGTTTTGAAGATTTCAACAACTTTCAGTAAAAAATTCGACAAGTCATTGCGGGCTTCCTATAGTTATTTCCGAAAAATATTCAGTTGTTTGAGAGAACATTAAATATTAACTTTATGCTAAATTTCATCTCGATACACCTTATAGTTTTTGAATTATGGCCATTCCATCAAATTTTCCTAACCTTCAAAATGTGTTCTATGGCGTAGCCATAGAAACAGTCATTGACTTTTCTCTTATGAAGTAGCTGGAAAATTGGTTGAGTAGCGATTTTATCACTTGTAATCGAAATAACAAGGAAGAAGGCTACGGCAAACCACTTCCTCAACTCTTGCCAAGAAAACTACATGGACAAAGATCAAGATGGAGAAGACTTGTCCATGAAGTCACCAGGAGTCGAAGATGACTTGATGGAACTTAACAACAACAAAGCATAACTAATAATAACAATGACATCTGTGTAGATTAAAATACTTTTTTCTGGAACTATCTAAAATAAATTGTTATTAGCATAGTCCCAGGAATAGGATAGTTTCAGGACTGAACTTTTAACTCTTTTCAGAACATTGAAACTTGCAAATACACCTTATGCTGTTTTACATAATAGTTTCTGTTTCTCAGATAAAACCTAAGACAAGAACTCCTTAAAGTCCATACATATGTAACTAATTTATATTCAAGATTAATACAGAGGTCTACACTGTAAAAAGCCTTTGACCAGTCTATAAAGACTGAGATTATGATATTCAACTTATCCAAATAATCAATGATATTTTTTATTAATTTGTATTGGATTACTGCATCAGTTATAAATATATTTCTTGTATAGCTAAATTGATTATGATATATAAACATATTTGTCAGTGAATTTATCTTTTAAGAAAGATTTTTAAGATTTTATTATTATTGAGATAATTAGTATCAGACAATAGATACATTTCTCTCCTTTCAGTTTGAAAATGAAATTATTGTGATGTGAGGATTTTTCTGGGATTCTTTCTCATTAAACAATTTATTTATAACAAAGGGCATTGCAGAATCTGGAAGCATTTCTGATAGATTCTTAATTATATTATCAATATCAGGAGTATTAAATTTAACATTTCTAATGTAATATAATATAATTTAAATATAATATTTTATTATTATTTGTATTGTAAAATTATATAAAATAAGACCATGTAAATTGTGACTAAGCTGTATAAACTTAAACAACTTACATCATAAAATAATAATAACAAGCAGTTATTTATTGTGACATTGTCATAACGTTGGGCTGCAATTTTTAATTTATTTAGTTTAAAATATATGCTCTCCACCTTAAATCAGTACTGTAGAGTCTCGACCCTGTAGATCATACTTTTCCATTAGCAATAGAGTCGTGCCAGTCATCTATCTAACTCATTTTATGGGAAAATTTTTTAATTGAAATGTGACTTCCAGTTTACATTGGAAGTTCATATATAGTTAATCAGCGCATCCTGCTCCTAAGCTTTCCATATCTGGTCTTGAATTTCATTTATCTGATCTTGTTCTTGAGATTAAGGAAAGACAGACGACAGTGGGTATTTATAAGTTTAGTTTTTTTCAAATTGCAACCCAATAATGAATTTTTAATTTTGCAATCATATATTAATTTTATAAAGTTTATACTATAATCAGGGTTACCAGAGTGGAGGATTATGAAGGGTAATTGTTTCTGAGATTTTTTTATTTGATTTCTTCTTTATCTATTTTAATTAACAACTTTATAAAGCAAAGGTATTCTATAATAGTAAATTCATTTTAATTTTTGTTATGCTGAAGTAATCACAATCTGTTTGCAACTAGATGGGTTCCTCTGGTTCATCTTTAAACCATATGCAGTCTTCACTACTTAGAACATTCTGTTTATAGGGTAGTTTGAGTTTTCGCTTGTTCTTTAGATTTGTTTATTATTCATTCTTGTGAAGATAGTATAAACAGAAACAAATTTGATTTAAAAAATGTGATTTTAGTGAGTCAGTGGTTTAGTTGATTTAAAAATTTTGTTTGCTCTCACTGAGACAAAATTAAATTTTGCAGTTGTTTTTTGACTGTAGTAATAAAATCATTTATGTAATGTGACATTATGTTTATAATTGTAACTTCTATATATATAGAATTATAAATAAATTTATAATATATTTTTAGCAAAAGCTTTTAATACTTGTATTTATATAATATTTATATTTATATAAAGTATTAAAAGCTTTTGTTAAAAATATAAGTAAATGATCTCTCTCAATTCTGTATGCTTATTTACTTTTCAGTCTAAAAAATTCTTAAAATCTAATGTTATAAAAAAATTTTTTATATTTTCAAAGTAACAATGATCACACTTGTTTAAATCAAGGATGAGCAACACGCGGCCTGCGGCCACTTGCGGCCCGTTAAACATGTTTATGCGGCCCGCCAAGCATTTTTTAAATTGAATTTATTTTATCGACTTTCTCCCATCAATATATTGTTATAAAATTAATTATAATAAAATGGTAGTACATACTAAACCGAAACAATTTTTTGTGATGAGTTACTCACTTGTCAGCGATTTGTTCAAACATGCAATATGAACGCGCCGCGTCTGTGCTTGTTTGTGTTTGCTTCTGTTTGCTTCTGTCACACAATCAGTCAGACTGGTAAGCTGTTAACTAGCAATTTTAGCAATTCTTGTGTTTCTTGAAAGGCGTGAGTGCAATACTATTGTCAAAAAGGTAGTATTAGAGTTTTTTATTCAAAATTAAGTTTTCCTATAAATTTTTTTAACTTTCAAATTTTTAATCCATAATAGCATGTCGGAAAAGCAAACAAAAAAACGGAAGGTTGCGGATGAGCACAGGCATTCCCAAGAAAAGTGGAAATTTGATTATTTTTTCATTTTTTTGAAGATAAAGCTGTATGCTTAATATGCTCAGAGACTGTGTTGACATTAAAAGAATATAACATAAAAAGGCATTATGATACAAAACCTGAACAACAATATAAAAACTTAACAGGACAACTCCGGATAGATAAGTTTAATCAAATGGAGAAAAACTTGGGAAAACAACAGGCTATTTTTAAAAATCAAGCTATTTTATCAAATACGGCAGTAAAGGCTAGTTTTGTTGTCAGTCAAATACTGGCAAAAAAAATGAAACCCTTTGCGGATGGAGAGATGATAAAAGAATGTCTGACTGCTGTTGCAGAAATAGCATTTCCTGATAAAATAAATATTATTTCAAACATTAGTTTATCAAGATTCACCATTGCAAGGAGAATTGAAGACTTGTCCGAGAACATAGCAACAACGCTTCGTGAACGCATTGCAAAATTCGAATACTGTTCTTTGGCACTTGATGAGAGTTGCGATATTAGCGATACAGCACAACTGGCTATATTTTTACGTGGTATTGACACCAAATTTAATATTACTGAAGAATTCTGTTCACTGATTCCAATGCAAGGGACTACAACCGGCAAAGACCTGTACGATGAACTAAAGTCTGTGTTGGAAAATTTTTCAATTTCATTAGAAAAGGTTATTGGTATATCGACAGATGGAACACGAGCAATGTCAAGCATGGAGGTAGGAGTATCGGGAAGGCTATTTCGAGACATTAAGAAGGTCACAGGAAGGGAAATATTCGTTAACCACTGCATAATTCACCAGGAAAATTTGTGTGCAAAAAGATTGAGTTTGCCAAATGTCACAGTACCAATAATTAAACTAATCAATTTTATAAAGTCACGCGCGTTAAATCACTGTGAAATTAAAGAATTCCTGAAAGATTTAGAAACTGAATATGGCGACGTGGTTTTTAATACTGAAGTACGTTGGCTTAGTAGAGGTGCAATGCTAAAAAGAGTATACAACTTAAAAAGCGAAATACAATTGTTCTTGGATATGAAGGGATACGCCTTTCCTCATTTTGGTAATAAAGAATGGCTGTGTGATTTTGGGTTTCTTATCGACATGACTCAGCATCTCAATGATCTTAATATGGAACTTCAAGGCAAAGGACAGTTTATTCACAATTTGTATGCAGGGTTCCTACACACCTGGAAAATCAGGGAAAGTCAGGGATTTTCATTAGTGTTTGGAAAAAGTCAGGGAATTTGTCGAAAATTGTCAAAAAGTCAGGGAATTTGTCAAAAATTGTCAAAAAGTCAGAGAATTTGTCTCCTTAACTGCATTGTTGATCTCGTTTGCTGAATATGGATGACCAATCACAGCCATCTGCAGGCGGCAAGAAGTAATGCTGCAATCTTTAAAACCCAAGATAACTCGGGCAAGTTCCATAGCGTTACATAAAACTCGGGCATTTGGGNATTATTATTTTTTTTTTTTTATTATGTATTTTTTGTTTATGGATATGTTTAAAAATAAAACTAAAAAATTTTCAAATTTCAGTTTTTTCTAGAAAACACTCAATAGCATTTTCCATTCCCAGGAAATCCAAAGTCAGAAATTTTCAGAAACCATAATTGATAAATAAAATCACTCTAGGAACATTTATTGTCTTGTATTTCCCATACCCAGAAACACACATTTATGAATACAACTTATCACTTGTGCTTGAGTTGAGCAGAAAATGTCAGATTCTTTGTTATGTTAGGTGGTCATAGATCAGTCACAGTTGCAGCAGTGATGAGATATCATTTACATTTCTTGCTCTATTGCATAGTCTGAGAAAGACTATATAAAGAGCAGAACAAAATTTTCTTTTGTTCTGACCCAGTACATACTGAGCTGTTAAAAAGTTGCAGTCTTATGCAAACACAGACTTTTGCAATAAATTTGCATAAATGAATAATACAGTAGAGCGTCGTTTATCCGAAAGCTGGTTATCCGAAACGTCTGTTATCCAAAAGCATTCCAGTCAGCAAATTTAAATTTTCGCTAGTGCAGTGGCGCTGCAATCTTCGACTATTTCTTGGGTTACTGAAATATTTTACGTTTTTGATACTAAATTAACATCCGAAGTATAATTTTTTATTGTTTTTATATTTTTCAATAAATTTATTTTGTTTGTACAAAATAAAAAAATAATTTTTAACGATACAATAGTCTTCGTTAGGCTTAACATCGACGAAAATTCAACGCGAAGCGACACGNTGCTAAAAAACCAACCGGTCTTGGTTGTCCATATGGCGGTCTCATTCTTGCAGTATCCCAAAAACTAGGTTGTTTGGAATTGTTGTTTAAATCCAATGATTTGATAGTAATTAGATTTAATTGTTGGAAAAATTTTTGTTCACTTAGCTATAGTTTGATAATTGTTCTTGTTTATTTGAGAATAGATCTTTGTGATGTACTGTTAGCTAAAATGGAAGATTTATTTGTTGAGGAATTTTTCTGAGGATGACAGTTATTTTGGGAGATGCGAATACTAGAATAGGCAAGGAACTGGATAATTTTTATGCCAGGAGTAATATTAATTTTTTAAATTCCCAAAGATCTAATGATTTAATATTAATTAATTGTAAAAATCCTTTTCATCTTTGATTTAAGTCATAGGGATTATATATTTTAAACGGTCGATGTATCTCAGATTCCTGTAATATGCTTCTTGTCTAGTCTTGTGTCAATTATACTAGCATTATGACGGCTTTTCCTTTTTTGCTAGACTTATTACACCATGGTAATAATTCTAGCGAATAAGTCTAGTGAAAAAGGAAAAGCCATCATAGTGCTAGTAAAAGTGTCTCAGACTATCTGGCTAAATTTACTTTTCTCTCGACAGTCAGTTTACTGTTATTAAATTAAATCTGTAACAGATATAATTTATCTAATAAATTTGCCTTTTAGATTTTAAACTTGTTGATATTTTTAATTCTTATCATTTTCCAATTTTCAACATCGTTTGGATTTATAATGAATAATGTTTTTACTCTGAAACTTCCAAAAATTCATAATATATGAAAACAAGAAAGATAAATAATTATTTAATTTCTGATTAGTTTGCTATATATTTTAGTTAAAGGGACCTTTCTGTTGGATTCACAGAGTTACTATGATAAACTATTGAAGACTTTGTTAACTTCGGTTTTACAATGTGGAATGGTTAAGAAAAATATTTCTTTATTGTCATTTGAGAAATAATGGTTTGATCGTCAGTATTTATGCTTAAAGAAAACAAAAAACTGAGTATTACGAAAGTATACTCAGTTCTTTGTTTAGAATAGATTTCTAGTTTTGTAGAAATAAAACTATAAATCTATTGGACAAATACTGCAAATTAAATAAAAGCTATAAGTTGCTAAGTAAGGCAAAGAAAAAGTTATTTTTAGCTAAAATAAACTCATTACTATTGAAGACTAAAAATACTAGAGATTTTTGGTTATTAGTTAATAAATTTTGAATTAAGAAACCATATGAAAATGCTATGTCTCCCTTGAATTGGTTGAATTATTTGATAGAGTATTTCATTGGACCAAATACAGTAATTTATATTGATTTAAGCTTTGGTAATAATGTTTCTCTTTTGGATGATCCTATCACTTTGAGTGAATTGGAAACGGTAATCAGAAAATTAAAATTATCTAAGGCCCCCAGGTCTTGATAACATAAGGCTTGAAATGATGAAATACTATTAGATATATTGGATATGTTTCATTTCTTTTTGGACTAATTGCTCTTTTCCTTTATCTTGGAAACAAATTGCTTTAAGGATGATTTATAAGAGGGGAAGTAGGCAAATAGCAATTGGTCTATGATTAGTTGACTTAATTTGTGTATTTAAAAAGGTTTTTTCAACTATTATGGCAAATTGTGTCTGAAATTGGATTGAATGAGTTTAATATTGTTACACCTCTTCAAGGAGCATTTGTTAAAAATAGAGGCAAATATAAATTTGTTTATTTTAGTTGGTCTTATTCAAATATCACTTTTGAAGAAATGAGGGAAATTATATACAGTAGAGCGTCGTTTATCCGAAAGCTGGTTATCCGAAAGCATTCCAGTCGGCAAATTTAAATTTTCGCCAGTGCTGTTGCGCTGCAATCTTCGGCTATTTCTCGGGCTACTCAAATATTTTACGTTTTTGATACTAAATTAACATCTGAAGTATAATTTTTTATTGTTTTTATATTTTTCAATAAATTTATTTTGTTTGTACAAAATAAAAAAATAATTTTTAACGATACAATAGTCTTCGTTAGGCTTAACATCAACGAAAATTCAACGCAAAGCGACACGCAACAGAGAAAAATTTCAACATGGGATAAATTAATATATTTTTTCGTACATGATTCGTTATCCGAAAAATAAGTTATCCGAATCACCCCAGTCCCCAATTGATTCAGATAAACGACGCTCTACTGTACAAACAAGTAGTTTGCCAAACTAAAAATGTTTCAGGAAACTATTTTGCTGAACTGGTGTGAATCAATTGAATCTCACTACTGGTGTGATTTCATTATATGTTTTTATGATGAGCTACCACTGTTTTCACAATTTAGTCCTAATCTACTAGTGGCCTATTGTTTGGGGTCATCTTACATGGCATATACTGTATAGGTTTAAACTAAAATTTTGAGCTTAAAATCTTGAGATTGACCTATATGCCAGCATATTAAATACTATATTATTTTTATTTATAATTATACTTATTATAATTACATATTAATTTTGAAATTATTTCAAATATTACATAAATATTCAGAATAATATTTAAGTGAAAAGATGCTCTTGCTGCTTAAGTGAAAAATATAAAGAATTATTAAATAGAAAAAAATAATTTATATAATGAAAATATATATTAATAAGTTATTTTTACAAATTTATTTATTTTTTTTTTCTAGATTTAATAATCATTTAGTATTGAATGAAAGGTATCTTTTGTTAACATTATTAGGAAAGGGAGGCTTTAGTGAAGTTCATAAGGTAAGTTTAAATCCATTTATATTCTGCAAATAATTTTTTTCTTTCTTACAAATATATATAATTTGAAATAAAATAATTAAAATTAATTTCCTCATATTAGCTTTTTCCTTGTTGTGTTACAACAGGTTTTATATTTCAGAATGATTTTCTTTTTTTAAATCAATAAACTAAACCTTAATATTTATTTTCGATTATCCAGTTTTCCATCTGTTTAAATCTTTTCTTTGTTTTTTCTAAACATTTGTTTAATTAAAAAAGTTCTTATTTAAGTAAGTAAAAACGATGAACTTTATCTGAAATTTTTTTGTTAAACTTGTAATCAGTGGTGATATTCAGCGGGTTTGCACAGGTTTGGCCGAACCCATTGTTAACATTTTCAAAGTTTTCCGAACCCGTTGTTAAACACACATAACATTTCTCAGTGATTTAGTTTCTTTTAAAAAATANACAAAAATTTTATCTCCACCTGAAAAAGGATTCTACAGCCAAAATATACTGCTTCCGCTAAGTGATCACAGACATCTCGACAACCATCATTGCCAGAAGCTACCTACCTCTCCGTAGTCGATGTGCCGCCTTTTATTTAACGTTTAGTGCAGCTCTGCACTGTCTTAATTTACATACATTTGCGTGACAGGATCAGGCACGGATGCAAACTAAGTTTGCTTTTCTTTCTTTGCCACCTGTGCTTAGGAGTTTGTCCTTAAGTAAAAAGAACCCCAAAAAGAAAAATAATCAAATAAAAATAACGCCCCGAAACATAAAATAACAATCGGACATTGACTCCTTTACAAACTTCTGCCTTTTTTTATAAGGCCATCTATAGGTTGTTTAATCATCACTTAAATTTTTTCAACAGTCAGTCAGGTACAATACTAAACCAAAAAGAAGTTAGTGCAGTGTATCAAAATAATCATTATTTTTAATGTAAAATTATTAATCAAGTATTTTTATGAATTTTCACAGTACATTAAAAATATTATTGCTAGCATAACTAATTTTTTGAAATCGGAAGTCGAGAGGGTTCTATCAGTGTGTAGGTTTTTGAAATTGGATACTTCGTTGAAAAGTTATGATGTCTGGAAACATATTCGAACTTAGTGATAAATTTCTAATTATGTCGGCAGACAGCCTGGTGGGCTTCACGGTGTTTGAATCATATCTCTGCTGTAAGTACCTTTGCCAATTTTTGGAATTGTAGGAATAATAGTTTTGAAGATTTCAACAACTTTCAGTAAAAAATTCGACAAGTCATTGCGGGCTTCCTATAGTTATTTCCGAAAAATATTCAGTTGTTTGAGAGAACATTAAATATTAACTTTATGCTAAATTTCATCTCGATACACCTTATAGTTTTTGAATTATGGCCATTCCATCAAATTTTCCTAACCTTCAAAATGTGTTCTATGGCGTAGCCATAGAAACAGTCATTGACTTTTCTCTTATGAAGTAGCTGGAAAATTGGTTGAGTAGCGATTTTATCACTTGTAATCGAAATAACAAGGAAGAAGGCTACGGCAAACCACTTCCTCAACTCTTGCCAAGAAAACTACATGGACAAAGATCAAGATGGAGAAGACTTGTCCATGAAGTCACCAGGAGTCGAAGATGACTTGATGGAACTTAACAACAACAAAGCATAACTAATAATAACAATGACATCTGTGTAGATTAAAATACTTTTTTCTGGAACTATCTAAAATAAATTGTTATTAGCATAGTCCCAGGAATAGGATAGTTTCAGGACTGAACTTTTAACTCTTTTCAGAACATTGAAACTTGCAAATACACCTTATGCTGTTTTACATAATAGTTTCTGTTTCTCAGATAAAACCTAAGACAAGAACTCCTTAAAGTCCATACATATGTAACTAATTTATATTCAAGATTAATACAGAGGTCTACACTGTAAAAAGCCTTTGACCAGTCTATAAAGACTGAGATTATGATATTCAACTTATCCAAATAATCAATGATATTTTTTATTAATTTGTATTGGATTACTGCATCAGTTATAAATATATTTCTTGTATAGCTAAATTGATTATGATATATAAACATATTTGTCAGTGAATTTATCTTTTAAGAAAGATTTTTAAGATTTTATTATTATTGAGATAATTAGTATCAGACAATAGATACATTTCTCTCCTTTCAGTTTGAAAATGAAATTATTGTGATGTGAGGATTTTTCTGGGATTCTTTCTCATTAAACAATTTATTTATAACAAAGGGCATTGCAGAATCTGGAAGCATTTCTGATAGATTCTTAATTATATTATCAATATCAGGAGTATTAAATTTAACATTTCTAATGTAATATAATATAATTTAAATATAATATTTTATTATTATTTGTATTGTAAAATTATATAAAATAAGACCATGTAAATTGTGACTAAGCTGTATAAACTTAAACAACTTACATCATAAAATAATAATAACAAGCAGTTATTTATTGTGACATTGTCATAACGTTGGGCTGCAATTTTTAATTTATTTAGTTTAAAATATATGCTCTCCACCTTAAATCAGTACTGTAGAGTCTCGACCCTGTAGATCATACTTTTCCATTAGCAATAGAGTCGTGCCAGTCATCTATCTAACTCATTTTATGGGAAAATTTTTTAATTGAAATGTGACTTCCAGTTTACATTGGAAGTTCATATATAGTTAATCAGCGCATCCTGCTCCTAAGCTTTCCATATCTGGTCTTGAATTTCATTTATCTGATCTTGTTCTTGAGATTAAGGAAAGACAGACGACAGTGGGTATTTATAAGTTTAGTTTTTTTCAAATTGCAACCCAATAATGAATTTTTAATTTTGCAATCATATATTAATTTTATAAAGTTTATACTATAATCAGGGTTACCAGAGTGGAGGATTATGAAGGGTAATTGTTTCTGAGATTTTTTTATTTGATTTCTTCTTTATCTATTTTAATTAACAACTTTATAAAGCAAAGGTATTCTATAATAGTAAATTCATTTTAATTTTTGTTATGCTGAAGTAATCACAATCTGTTTGCAACTAGATGGGTTCCTCTGGTTCATCTTTAAACCATATGCAGTCTTCACTACTTAGAACATTCTGTTTATAGGGTAGTTTGAGTTTTCGCTTGTTCTTTAGATTTGTTTATTATTCATTCTTGTGAAGATAGTATAAACAGAAACAAATTTGATTTAAAAAATGTGATTTTAGTGAGTCAGTGGTTTAGTTGATTTAAAAATTTTGTTTGCTCTCACTGAGACAAAATTAAATTTTGCAGTTGTTTTTTGACTGTAGTAATAAAATCATTTATGTAATGTGACATTATGTTTATAATTGTAACTTCTATATATATAGAATTATAAATAAATTTATAATATATTTTTAGCAAAAGCTTTTAATACTTGTATTTATATAATATTTATATTTATATAAAGTATTAAAAGCTTTTGTTAAAAATATAAGTAAATGATCTCTCTCAATTCTGTATGCTTATTTACTTTTCAGTCTAAAAAATTCTTAAAATCTAATGTTATAAAAAAATTTTTTATATTTTCAAAGTAACAATGATCACACTTGTTTAAATCAAGGATGAGCAACACGCGGCCTGCGGCCACTTGCGGCCCGTTAAACATGTTTATGCGGCCCGCCAAGCATTTTTTAAATTGAATTTATTTTATCGACTTTCTCCCATCAATATATTGTTATAAAATTAATTATAATAAAATGGTAGTACATACTAAACCGAAACAATTTTTTGTGATGAGTTACTCACTTGTCAGCGATTTGTTCAAACATGCAATATGAACGCGCCGCGTCTGTGCTTGTTTGTGTTTGCTTCTGTTTGCTTCTGTCACACAATCAGTCAGACTGGTAAGCTGTTAACTAGCAATTTTAGCAATTCTTGTGTTTCTTGAAAGGCGTGAGTGCAATACTATTGTCAAAAAGGTAGTATTAGAGTTTTTTATTCAAAATTAAGTTTTCCTATAAATTTTTTTAACTTTCAAATTTTTAATCCATAATAGCATGTCGGAAAAGCAAACAAAAAAACGGAAGGTTGCGGATGAGCACAGGCATTCCCAAGAAAAGTGGAAATTTGATTATTTTTTCACTTTCTTGAAGATAAAGCTGTATGCTTAATATGCTCAGAGACTGTGTTGACATTAAAAGAATATAACATAAAAAGGCATTATGATACAAAACCTGAACAACAATATAAAAACTTAACAGGACAACTCCGGATAGATAAGTTTAATCAAATGGAGAAAAACTTGGGAAAACAACAGGCTATTTTTAAAAATCAAGCTATTTTATCAAATACGGCAGTAAAGGCTAGTTTTGTTGTCAGTCAAATACTGGCAAAAAAATGAAACCCTTTGC
>NW_019384604.1:560892-565402 GCF_000671375.1 Centruroides sculpturatus | reverse complement strand
ATGTGGATACAGTTCCCGAAGACTTTCAAATGGAAGTGATTGACATGCAGAATAATACCGATTTAAAAAATGTATTTTTCTCAGTAAACATCGAAAATTTTTATAAATCTTATGTGAGCCCTGAGAAATTTCCGCTTTTGACGAAAAATGCAAAGCAAATGATGTCTCTGTTCGGAAGTACGTATGTTTGCGAACAATTATTTTCAACCATGAAATTAATCAAAAATGACCACCGATCAAGACTGAGTGATGCACGATTAGAAAGCTGCGTACGTGTAGCTACCTCATCAATTCCAGCTGATATTGATCAGCTTGTATCGAAAAAACAGTGCCAAATTTCTCATTAAAAATTTCAAGTAAATTCATTTTTCTGTTCTTTTCTTGTTTGTTTTTATTTTGCATTAAAATTTGTATATAAAATCTTTACTTTTTTTAAATTTTATATTTTTTTATTCTAATGTTTATTATAAATAAAGTTTTGTAAATTATTAATAAGTGTTTATGTGCGGCCCGCCAAAAAATTTTAAAATTTAAATTGGCCCGTTGATTAAAAAGGTTGCTCATCCCTGGTTTAAATGAAACTAGAAATAAATTTATAATCTAATTAGATTATTTAGCTTATTCTCAAATTTTTTAATGAACAAATTTTAATCACAAACATTTCATAAAATTAATCCAAATATTGACATACTACCTAATTGAAATAAAGATGGAAAATATATGCTAATGATTTTGGCTAGTTGGTTCTGTTTGGACTTTTTTTCTGGATGCTCAAAGATTGGCTAAAATGTTATGTTAGCATATCTAATCATCTGTAGTTCTATTAGTTTCATTAAGTAGTTTGTCCATATTGATATAGTTTCAAAATTACAGGTAAAATTTTAATACAAAAGGAATTTGTACTAAAATTTATCTATCTAATCATATTTTGTTTTCATTTAGTGTTAAATAATTTTCTTTGTTTATTTTTAGGCATTTGATCTTAAAGAACAACGTTATGTTGCTTGTAAAATTCATCAACTTAATAAAGATTGGAAAGATGATAAAAAAGCCAATTATATAAAGTAAGTAAAGTATTCCTGATAATTAAAGACCAAAAATTATTATTACAAAGATAAAATTTTCTTTTTAAGCAGTTTTTATCTTTGATATAATGAATTGTTTTTTGAGAAAAATAATTTATTTTAGCTGTCTTTAGAATAATATTGATTTTTAGTTTAAGATGAACATTATCACCATTATTATTTTTAGAGATTTACATTTGGAGTTTATTCTGTATTGTTTATATTTTGCATTGACATTACCGAATAATCAATTTTCTACTTTGAAATATCTTAATTTGATTTACTTTGCTTTATTATTATAAATTTTCTTTATTTTATACCATAGCTATACCATAAATTCCAGATGATTGATTTAGTTGTATTTAATAAATATATTGGACAAAATAACTAAAGAAAAACTTATCTGTTTAAGAATTTTATGATATTTGCCTTAGTGGTATAATAAATGCAATTTAGAAAACCGTTTTGTTTGTTGCAAAAACTTGTTTCTAGATAACTTGATATTATTCTGCCCTGTTTCCCCGAAAATAAGACAGTGTCTTATATTAATTTTTGCTCTCAAAGATGCGCTAGGTCTTATTTTTAGGGGATGTCTTATTTTTCCATGAAGAAGAATTCACATTTATTGTTGAACAAAAAAATTCCCAAGTCTAACTTAAACGAGAGGGACGTATATTCAGTCGTGTCGAACTGAACTTAAATAAAACCGAAGTGAACTTACGAAGTTTCCGTGCTGGAGTGGACTTTCCACTCTCGCTTCAACTTAACCTTTTCATAGTGTTGACATTATGCTCAATAACCAATTAGTGCTTACTGAACCGTAGCACTATGCAAATGTGATGTGGCATGATTCCTAGCCAACCAATTAGTGATCACCAGCCGTAACGTTATACAAATCTGTGATTCCCAAGCCATAGTCTTATGCAAATCATGCCGTGTGGCATGATTGTCTGCTGACCAATCAGTGGCTGTACTTTCAAAAAGCCAACGGCCACTTTCAACCATCTGTCGATGACCGTTACAACTAAAAGAAAACTTTGCTAGTTCTTACTTTCGGGGGGAAGTCTTATATTTTGCAATTCAGCAAAACCTCTGCTAGGTCTTATTTTCAGATGATGTCTTATTTTTGGGGAAACACGGTAGTCACTGAGTTTTTAACAACCCTATCAAATTATATTGAAGAATCAGATTATCATGTTTATATTTACATTCATTCTGATCAGAAACATACTCAAACTTTTTTTATATATGGTCTCTCTTAAATATTTTTTACTTGTATTTTCACAAGTTTTTATTACTTTTCATAGTAACATTACTCTTGTATATAATCATTTTTGTATGTGATAAATGAAATTTTGGCATCTTTTACATATCCGATTACATTTGGAATCAGTTTTTGCATAGGCTACATATATCATGTTTTTGCATGGTGCTGTCTATAAACTTTTGAGATATTTCTTTTTGGTTTTTTGCATTGATATTTTGTTTTTCAATTGACTTTTTACAAATATGGAAAATATATGAGAAATTTTATAGGTTTTTATGTTATACCATAATTGTTTCATGATTATTATACTACTATAAATGTAAATCTTTATTCTCCAAAGTCAAAGAAACTTTATAGCTCTGTATAAAATTAATTCCTTACCAGGTTACTATACGAATTTCCCGTATATATTTACTTTATATTTACTGGTTATATAATAGCATTAGTTAAAGAAAAATTATATGTAAACTATAGAGAGGTTTGGCACAAAATAGAGGTCTATTATTTTTTTTTAATGCTTTGATAAGTCCATTGATAGTCACAAAAAATTTATTGCATCTAAAATATTTAAGGAATATAATATGAGATATTAGAGAGGTTGNTTGTTTTTACATAAAATTTACTACTATTATGCAATAAGTAATTTGTTTTCTGTTAGGGGATTAAATTAATATATATAATTTGTTCTTAATGAAATGAAATATATAAACTTACAAATATTGAATGTTGATATAAATGTTTTTGAATCATCTTTACTTTTTCAAATGATTTTTTGTTCTGTTCTAATTACGGTGGAACCTCTATATTCGTAATATTCTATATTTGTCACATTTTGATGACTTCCCCCCATAACTCAAACAATATTAATGGAAACAATATGATTTGAATTTTTTTATTAAAATGTTTAGCTATAAATTTGAATTTTAAACTATGTCAGCTAGTTGTAGTTAATCAGTCTGCTTTGTGCGGCCGTGGTGTGTGTTCTTGGTTTCTCATGTTGATTATTTTCAAAAACTCGTGTTCCAATGGCTCCAACAAAGCACACTGCAGAGAAACAGCAAAAAAGGAAAGCTGTTAGAACAACAATAGAGATATAACTGAAGATGAACGCTCAATGCGTTTGAAAACGTTTTTATGTTATTAAAGAATTTTGCTGGATAGTTAAATGGTTTTTTATTTTTAAGTTGAATTCTCCAGTAAGCAAGTATACAATTATTTATCACAACAATAGAGATAAAAAAAAAATTATTTCTAAATCTGAAAATGGACAAAGTAGAGCGGTTGTGGCTGAAGTTTTCATCTCTAAAATGTGTATGTTGAGCTCCGCCATCTTGAAAGTCTAGAAGTTTGACAGTGGCGTTCGGAATGTCATTGGAATAATGTCATTCTAAAAGCCATTATCAGATTTCTAGGCTTACAAGATGGCAGCACTCAATGTTCACGTTTTAGAGATGAAAACTTTGGCTGCAATCTCTCTAGCGTTTCCAACTTAGCCAAAGAATTTAATTAACCCCTTAAGGACATTGACATTTTTTATATTAATTTAATTAAACGTAAAAACTACTTGAAAAAAACGAATGAAATGCGTTAATTTTGAAGAAAAAGCTTCAAATTTTATTTTCCTTTGTCTCGCCTTTCTGTGAAATTTGACACTGATGAGTCATTGTTTACACAGCTGGNAAAAACTACTTGAAAAAAACGAAAGAAATGCGTTAATTTTGAAGAAAAAGCTTCAAATTTTATTTTCCTTTGTCTCGCCTTTCTGTGAAATTTGACACTGATGAGTCATTGTTTACACAGCTGGATGACCTTGAGAACAGCTGGAGTCGGATTTCTCGGAACATTCTCAGAAGTCTCTGGAGGCAATGGGTTTATAGTAGGGTGAATACTAGCTGGCCGTATATTTTTAAATATTTTTAAAAAATTCAAATTTTAATTGTGATTTTCGACCCTCCCGACTTAATTAAACTTATATATAATAAAATCTATTGATTAAAATCTTAAACAAACTATTGGAGGTTGTTTTTGACATCAGAGACTAGCTTTAAATAACTTTACCGAAGTCAAATCTGTGCACTACAACTTTAGAACGATTAATTAATTTTGATAAAAAATCGCATTAAAAAACAATTAAGTGTTAATCGCGCGTCATTAAAGGTTGATTAAAATCGCGATAAAA